>NC_080042.1:58242035-58434782 GCF_012489685.1 Lotus japonicus
AGCCAGAGGAAGATGAACCAGAGGAAGAAGCTGGTCCCTCTAACTCACAAACTCTGAAGAAGAGCAGAATCACTGCAGCTCATCCTAAGGAATTGATTCTGGGCAACAAAGATGAACCAGTCAGAACCAGATCTGCCTTCAGACCCTCTGAAGAGACCTTGCTGAGTCTGAAAGGATTGGTGTCCTTAATTGAACCCAAGTCCATAGATGAAGCTCTTCAGGACAAGGATTGGATTCTGGCCATGGAAGAAGAATTGAATCAATTCTCCAAGAACGATGTTTGGAGCTTAGTGAAGAAGCCTGAGAATGTCCATGTTATTGGAACGAAATGGGTATTCAGAAACAAGCTAAATGAGAAAGGAGATGTAGTCAGAAACAAGGCAAGGCTAGTTGCTCAAGGCTACAGCCAGCAGGAAGGAATAGACTACACTGAAACATTTGCTCCAGTAGCAAGACTGGAAGCAATCAGACTATTGATTTCTTTCTCAGTAAATCACAACATAGTTCTACATCAGATGGACGTAAAGAGTGCCTTCCTAAATGGTTATATCTCAGAGGAAGTCTATGTTCATCAACCCCCAGGTTTTGAAGATGAAAAGAAACCAGACCATGTGTTCAAATTGAAGAAATCACTCTACGGTCTGAAGCAAGCTCCCAGAGCATGGTATGAGAGACTTAGCTCATTCCTTCTGGAGAATGAGTTTGTAAGGGGTAAAGTAGATACAACTCTCTTTTGCAAGACTTATAAAGATGATATCTTAATTGTGCAAATTTATGTTGATGATATTATATTTGGTTCTGCTAATCAATCTCTATGCAAAGAATTTTCTGAGATGATGCAGGCTGAATTTGAGATGAGTATGATGGGAGAATTAAAGTACTTTCTGGGAATACAAGTTGATCAAACACCAGAAGGAACATATATCCATCAGAGCAAGTACACTAAGGAACTTCTGAAGAAGTTCAATATGCTGGAATCTACAGTGGCCAAGACTCCAATGCATCCAACATGCATTCTGGAAAAAGAAGATATAAGTGGTAAAGTATGTCAGAAGCTCTATCGTGGCATGATAGGTTCACTTCTGTACTTAACTGCATCTAGGCCAGACATACTATTTAGTGTTCATTTATGTGCTCGTTTCCAATCAGATCCAAGGGAAACCCACTTAACTGCTGTTAAGAGGATCCTAAGGTATCTGAAAGGCACCACTAACCTTGGCTTGATGTATAAGAAAACATCAGAGTATAAGCTTTCAGGTTATTGTGATGCTGATTATGCTGGAGATAGAACAGAGAGAAAAAGTACTTCTGGAAATTGTCAATTTCTGGGAAGCAATCTAGTCTCATGGGCAAGCAAGAGGCAATCAACCATTGCTCTATCAACTGCAGAGGCAGAATATATCTCAGCAGCAATATGCAGCACTCAGATGCTCTGGATGAAACATCAGCTGGAGGATTATCAGATCCTTGAGAGCAATATCCCAATCTATTGTGATAACACTGCTGCAATTTCGTTGAGCAAGAATCCTATCTTGCATTCAAGGGCAAAGCACATTGAGGTAAAGTATCACTTCATTAGAGATTATGTGCAGAAGGGCGTACTTCTTCTGAAGTTTGTTGATACTGACCATCAATGGGCAGATATCTTTACAAAGCCCTTAGCTGAAGATAGATTTAATTTTATTCTGAAAAATCTAAACATGGACTTTTGTCCAGAGTGAAGATAGATCAGAACCTCTGACTATGATACTTCTTGATCAGAAGATGTCTAGTCCAGAAGGTAACTCAATCAGAGTGTGTGTGCCCACTGGTACTGACTCTGAAGCTGAGACAACAACACGTGCGTCAGAATTTCTGATGCATAGTTCCTTGTGCCCGTGTGACAGTCTGTTGTGATTGCGTGTAGATATGCTTATCTTCTGTGTGTGATTGTGTATTTTACTGTTACTGTCTATCTTTAATTTTCAACCGTTGATCTTAAAGTGCTTTTTGAATCAACAACGGTTATTTGATAAAACCCACTATACACACACGTTCTCTCTCACTTCCGGTTTTCACTCTCGCACTCCCTGCTTTTCAAAACCGCCTCCTTCGTGATTTCTCTCTCGATCTCTCTTCATCCTTCAAACTTCATCTTCTACCTCAAACCTTCAACCTCTTCAAAATGGTGAGACAAACCAGAAGATCTACTGCAGATGCACCTCAGTTCCCTCACATGGTAGTCGGGTTGGCAACGGGTCAACGGGGCTCTGAGAACCCAGCACAAGAACAAGCTCAAGCTCAAGAGGAGATTGTTCCTATTGCAGAACGGGGCTGTGCCGTTCACTGTGTATTTCCTCCTGAGGAACTCCAAGTCCTTGCAGAATGGAGATTCAACCTCGACAACTTGGCTGCAAATGGGTTTGATCTCCGTCCTGAAGTCCAAGCTCAAGGTTGGGGAAACTACTTCAATCGACTTCGAGGACCGGTGTATGAGAAGCTGGTAAAGGAATTCTGGAAGCACGCTGATTGTGATGACACTCAGGTGGTCTCTTACATACTGGGTAGGAAGATCATCATCACGGAGAAGTCATTCGTGAATCTGCTAGGTGCAGAAACTGCTCATGGGTATCGGTTCTCACTGACGGAATCGAAGCTGAAACCCAGGACCAAGGACATCATCAACAAGGCCCTGTACACCACCTTCAAACCGGGCAAGACGAGCTACAAAGTGATGGACCTTCAACCCAAACTCAGGGTCTGGCACAAGATCCTGCTCAATTGCATCAATCAACGACCAAAGGGCAGTTCTCCAGACTACATCAACTTCAATCAGAAGGCGATGCTGTTCTTCATTCAAGACAAGGAGAAGATCTGCCTTCCCTACTTCCTGTTCTCCTATTTGAAGGAATGCATCCGGAAGTCTCGCACCACCTCCTCCATCAAGTCAGCCATCAAATATATCCCTTTTGGGAGGCTGATCTCAGACTTTCTCATTGAAAGCAACTTGGTGCAAGATTTGATCAATGCTGGTTGCACAGAGGATTTGAGCACAATTGTTAGCGATGTCTTCACTGCCAACTCTCTGAAGAAGATGGGTTTGGTCCAGAAGAAGATTGCTCCTGCTCATGAGGACACATCTTCTGAGATCAGAGGAAGAAGAATGCCTCTGAATGACTACCCTCTGTGGACTCAAGCAGACCATCCTGAAGCCATCAGATGCTATGTTGAAGACCTCAGGGCTCAAGGATTCGAGATTGACCTTGATGATTTCGTCAGCAGACTTCCACCAGCTCCAGAGTTTCCTTCTCCTCCCAAGAAGAAAACCAAGAGGAAGATGGTTCTGGACGAATCCTCAGAGGAATCTGATGTCCCTCTGGTCAAGAAGGCGAAGAGCAAGCCTGCTGATGATGATGGTGATGATAGTGAGGATGGTCCTCCAAAGAAGAAGCAGAAGAAAGTCAGAATTGTGGTGAAGCCTACTCGGGTGGAACCAGCTGCTGCAGAGGTCAGAAGGACTGAACCTCCTGCCAGAGTGACTCGATCATCAGCACATACAAGTAAGCCTGCACTTACCTCTGATGATGATTTGAATTTATTTGATGCACTCCCAATTTCTGCCTTACTCCAACACTCTTCAAATCCCCTCACTCCTATTCATGAATCCCAGCCAGCCGCACAAACCACCTCTCCACCACATTCCCCAAGATCTTCATTCTTTCAACCTTCTCCTACTGAAGCACCACTCTGGAATTTGCTTCAGAACCAACCCTCTAGGTCAGAAGATCCAACCTCTCTCCTTACCATTCCATACGACCCATTAACTTCTGAACCCATCATCCCCAACCAACCAGAACCCAAACCAACAGAACCACAACCCAGAACGTCTGATCACTCTGCTCCCAGAGCATCAGCACGTCCTGCTGTCAGAACCACGGATACAGACTCTTCATCAGCCTTCACACCTGTATCCTTCCCCATCAATGTCTTTGACTCTCCTCCCTCCAATACCTCTGAATCACTTAGAAAATTCATGGAGGTTAGGAAAGAGAAGGTATCTGCCTTGGAAGAATATTACCTTACCTGTCCAAGCCCTAGGCAATATCCTGGCCCTAGACCTGAACGTCTAGTTGACCCAGATGAACCTATCTTGGCCAATCCTATCCAAGAGGCAGACCCCTTAGTCCAACAGGCTCACCCTGTCCCTGACCAACAAGAGCCAATTCAACCAGACCCTGAACCTGAACAATCAGTATCTAACCAATCCTCGGTTAGATCACCTCACCCTCTGGTTGAAACTTCAGACCCTCACCGTGGAACCTCTGAACCCAATGCTCCCATAATTAACATTGGTTCTCCACAAGGTGCCTCTGAAGCTCATAGAAGCAATCACCCAGCCTCTCCTGCACCCAACCTCTCCATCATTCCCTATACTCACCTTCAACCCACATCTCTCTCTGAGTGCATCAATATTTTCAATCATGAAGCCTCCTTGAGGCTCCGCAATGTGCACGGTCAGACTGACCTCAGTGAGAATGCTGAAAATGTGGCTGATGAGTGGAACAATTTGAGCACTTGGCTGGTGGCTCAGTTTCCCGTTATGCTGCAGCTCCTGCATGCAGAGGGAAGTCAGAGCATTGAGGCTGCAAAGCAAAGGTTTGCTAGGAGGGTGGCTCTTCATGAACTCGAACAGAGAACCAAGCTTCTTGAAGCCATTGAAGAAGCCAAGAGACAGAAAGAACAAGAAGAAGAAGCTGCCCGTCAAGCAGCAGCTCAGGCTGAACAAGCCAGACTTGAGGCAGAACGTCTTGAAGCTGAAGCTGAGGCAGAGCGACTTGCACCAGTTCTGTTTACTCCTGCTGCTTCTGCTTCCATTCCAGAACCTCAAGCTGCTCAGAACGTTCCTTCCAGCTCTACTCCGACAAGCTCATCCAGACTCGACATCATGGAACAACGTCTTGACACTCATGAATCCATGCTGATTGAGATGAAGCACATGATGATGGAACTTCTGCGCCGTACTGACAAATCTTAGTTTTTAGGATCTCTTCTTTTTCTTCCTTTTCCTTTTTATTTAACGTTGTTTTATTTAAACTCTGCTTATTTACTTACTTTAATTTGTTCATTTGTGATTCTATATGCATATATCTATATATATTTGTGGCACATATGTTTGCAAAACCTGTTTTATTCATAATTGTTCTATGTTTACATCATAATTCTTTCCATCATACATTATTCCCTATATCTAGAATGGAGGATCCTTCCTCATTCTTCTGCATTCTTGGCGCTGCTCCACTCTTTCCTTCTCCAGACGATCCAATGCATACTCTATGTTGCCAAGTTTGATGCTCAGATCATCTTTTTCTAGACTATCTTCTGTCGTCTTGAGTCTCTTTTCCACAGTCTCCTTCTCTTCCAGCAGATTCAGCTCCCGCTGGCAAAGCTCCTGAATCTCTTCCACGAAGCAGAGGAACTCCTTCAGATCTTTCTCCATCTCTGGACCAAGATCTTCTTCAAGCAGTGTCTTCGTCAGCTCTTGTATGGTCTTTGTACCATCGGGATGCCTCATATTGAGGAACATATCTTCCTCAAACGCCTTCCTTCTGAGCTCTTCTAATGCCATTCTGTATGATGCCATTTTTTTCTGAATATTATTCGAGGTGTGAAGCTTACCTTTCTCTCCAACGTTTTTATAGGCTTCACTTTCTCTCTGAAAGTTAATGCTCTTACAGTTTCTCGAGGTTAAGTACTTGGTAACTGACCCTTATATTTCCTCACTTGACCGGTGGTAAACGTTCATCCCTTGCATTAACTCTTCTATTTATTATCGCCTCACTCTGATTCTTACATCGTCTTCATTTTCTTTCAACTTAGACCTTCTCTAAGGGGGAAGTACCTTGTACTTCAAGCTAAGTTTTTCACACCCCAAGCTTTTTGCTTATGACAAAAAGGGGGAGTAAACCCAGTTTTTGATGTGTAAGATGTGTTAGTGTGACTTATTTTTCTTTTGGAGATTTTAAGAGTTCCACCTTCATGACCATAGATGTGTCACTGGGCAAATACAAGGAATACATTTCACTTCTTCTGAAGTGATTCTAAGTTGACTCTGATACCCAAGACTCTGATACCTTGTCCATGACTCTGATCACTTATGCGCTCTGATTATTCGTTTTTCATCTATGTCATAAGCTTTTCACTCTGAACTCTTATATGATTTAGCTCAGAATCTAGACTTTACTAACGTTTTCATCAAGTATTAGATTCAGGGGGAGCTAAGCTCAGAATCAAGCAGTGACTTGAATTCAGAATGAGCAAGATAAACTATTCACATCAGGATAAGTCTTATTTTATATCTCTAAACTCTGAGTGAATTCAGTTTAATGTTTAAGAATTGTTCATCAAAAATCTTAGTTTTGTCATCATCAAAAAGGGGGAGATTGTAAGATCAAGTTTTGATCTAGTAGTACAACTCTATGTTTTGATGATTACAAGTTAACCTTTTGATATGAACAATTGTGGTACTCTAACGTGTTTTTCTGAGTGTGCTATTTACAGGCTCTGACCCTGACTCAATTTCACACAAATCAGAAGCACTGTGTATAAAGGGTAACCCAAGCAACGCTTTCGCATTCACCATGTTCAGTATGAACAGTGGAAAAGCTTCAGAAGATCTGAAGCTATACAAACTCTGATGAGGACTCAGTCGCTAGAAGCTCTGATGATCCAGAAGTTCTGACAACCAAGAAACACTGAAGGTTCAGATGTTCCGATGGTGTAGAAGACTCTGAAGATCCAGAAGCTGAATAGTGGAAACTCTGAAGTCCAGAAGCAAGAAACTCTGAAGGCCATGTTCTTCCCTCTGAGTTCAGAATCAGAAGATACAATGGTCAGAGGATCTGTGCTATCCCTCTGACTCTGATCAACCGGCTTCACAAGTTCCAATACGAAGCATTCCTCTGATCAGAAGTCTCCTAGGTTAAAAGGTCAAGTCGCTATCCAAGTACAAAAGCAAGTGTACCTTCCTGACGACCTACCTAACGTTCTCAGCCACAGCAGAAGCTGGATTTTCCAGAACTGCCCTCCAACGGTAGCATTTCCATGCAACGCTCAACCCTAATCCTTGGAGTATATATAGAGGCTGAAGATTGAAAGAAGCGGCGAACAAGAAGAAGAAAAAAAAATATACAAGAAGCAATACACACGCGCAAGATATATTCTAAGCTTTCTTTCATCTTGTAATTTATTTTAGTTTACACTCAGCTTATTCAGAAGCAAACCCTTGTAAACACCAACCTCAAACAGTTGTTTGATTTTCCTTTAGGAGATCAAGGTTGATCGGATCCTAGAGAAGACTAAGAGAGTGAATCTTAGTGTGAGCTAAGTCAGTGTAATTGTTAGTCACTTGTAGGTTTCAAGTGCAGTTGTAACTCTTACCTGATTAGTGGATTGCCTTCATTCTAAGAAGGAAGAAATCACCTTAACGGGTGGACTGGAGTAGCTTGAGTGATTTATCAAGTGAACCAGGATAAAATTCTTGTGTGCTTTTCTATCTCTATCTTTTGCACTTAGTTCTCGAAAAGATTTGTTAAAATCTTTAAGGTGGTAGTTTTTGTACTGAAAACGTTATTCAAACCCCCCCTTTCTACCGTTTTTCATACCTTCATTGCTTATCTTCCTGCTTGGTCAAAAGCTTGATTCTCACCAGGCTGCCGCTTTGGCCAACCTTCAATCATTTTTGACGGATGCCTTAGCCACTTTCCATCAAGCCAAGGATGTGGGCCAAGCTGTTAGCCTCAAGGAAGCCAAAGTCTCTTCTGGTAAAGCTCAGATTGTGGCGATGAAAGAGGACTTCAAGAAGTTCACTGCTAGGAAGGTTTTAATCGCAGATGAAATTTCTGATGTCGACACTAAACTTGAGGAGCTGCGTCGAGAGATTGCCAAGTTGGAGAAGAAACGAGCTGATTTGGTCGAGGAAGGCCCTGCTGTGAAGACTCAGCTAGATGCACTCACTAAGGAATCCAAGGCTCTGATCATCTCGACGAAGGAGGTTATCAAGGATTTGGAAGTTGATCAGGCTGTCAAGAGGGATCTCGAAGCCAAGATTGCCACCTTTGCTGACCGCTTGAGTTCTTTCAAGTCTCAACTCTAGGATTTCTCTTTTCATTTGTCAGTTTGTAATGATGACATTATTTTGATCATGGCTTTTGATGCCAAATTTCATGTACTTATTTCGACAATGTTTTTGGCACTTGACTTTTGGGCTATATAATCTAACCTTTAATCTGCCAAACCTCTTCGTTTTCCTGCAACACATTTATGCTTTTACTCCTCAACGGCTGCCTATTATTGTTGCACCGTTCAAACTTCAACGCATTATTTATACCGTCGTCGTTTGATTTCTGGGAAATAGGCCAATTTATTGCAGTCTTTTACCACGTTTTCTTGATTCAGTGAAAGTCTTTGTCCATTAAAGGCCAAAGTTATTTACGATGGTAGTGGTAATCTACGTGGCCTGTAACCATAAGATGAAGAGTTGGCAACTGATCGTCATTAATTAATGTAATCCTTTGTTGTTATCCTATAAATAGAGCGTTCTTTGTTAATACTCTTCAGTAACTTCTTCAAACTCCTCCTTACTTCTTTTCAGTAACTTCTCCAGAATTTCCTTCCCGTTTCCACATACTCCTTTAACTATGGCCAGCCGTCGTCTTCTTAATCAAATCCGGAGTTTGGCCTTTGATCAGGATTTGTTTTGGGAGCTACATTCTTCTATCTCCTAGGCTGAAGAGCTTACTGGGCTCATCAACCAACTTCTGCAGCGGAATATCATTGCTTCCGTGAAAACTCGTCTCCTGGAGTTCCTGGAACTCCTGAATGAAGCAGTGCCTCTGTATGAAGAACAACGGGAATTTCCTGCTCGAGTGTTCTTTGCTGAACACCAAATTAATGAGAAGATGGAGGAGTTTGACGAGTTGAGGGCTGCTCTGAATCAAGTGGACCCTGAGGAGAGTGTGGGAGCTCTGAAAGTCTTGGTTGACAAGCTTTCCACTACCGCCCGCGAGGAGCTGGATCTTCGACAGGAAAAATCGCGACTGGAAGCCCAGCAAGAAGATGTACTGAGGCGCATGGAGCCTCTAAGGGCTAAATATAATAGTTATAGGGCCAACCCTCCTTTTTAGAATTTTTTGCCATATTTGTAATGTTTCATTTTTAATTAATAAAACATTCGATTTTGGCAATCTTTTCCTCATTTTCCTTATTCGATGTTTACTTCATGCAACATTGGCTTATACACTTTTAAGTACTTGCCATTTATTGTCATTTGTCGAGTTTTACCCCCTAACTCTTTAATCGAATAAGCGTTACCGGGGAGCACTGTCTCGATTTTGAAAGGGCCTTCCCAGTTTGGAGCCCATTTTCCATAACGTTTGTCTTTTTTATCAACCGGCAAAATAACCTTCCACACGTAATCGCCAGGCATAAAAGATTTAACTCTAACCTTTTTATTGTAAGCTCTAGCAATGCGGTCCTTTTGCCTGGTAAGGATATCCAACGCCAATAATCTTTCTTCGTCGAGATTGACTAACTCATCAAGCATCATATTCCAATAGTCTTCGCTTGGAATTTCCTCTTGCCTTTGGATTCTACATGACTGCAAATACACTTCTGCTGGCAGCACTGCTTCTTGGCCATACGCTAGTCGAAATGGTGTTGCCCCGGTAGCTTCCTTAGGTGAATTCCTGTACGCCCAAAGCACTTGGCCCAAAGTTTGATGCCAGCTTTTAGGTTTTCGACCAACGTGTTTCTTAATCAAGGAGATTAATGTTTTGTTGGCCGCTTCTACCTGGCCATTCGCCTGAGCATAATAAGGAGTCGAGGTTAGGAGTTTTATACCCCAAGATTCCGCGAATGATGCCACTTTTTGACCTACAAATACTGTGCCTTGGTCTGTAGTGAGTGATTCATGTAACCCGAAACGGTATACTATGTGATTCTGAATGAAATCGATCACTGTGTCTTGGGTAACGTTTTGTAGAGGAATCGCCTCTACCCACTTGGTAAAGTAGTCTATGTCCACTATTATATACCTATGATTCCTAGAAGAAGATGGGTTAATCTCGCCGATTAGGTCTAAAGCCCACCCCCTGAATGGTCATGGTTTAATGATCGAATGCAGTTCACTTGCTGGCACATGTTGTATCCCTGCATGTCTCTGGAAATCTTGGCATCCCTTTGCATACTTCATGCAATCCTTCATGATAGTAGGCCAATACATCCCTTGTCGAAATAAGATCCACTTCATCTTGATTCCTGCCTGATGGGAACCACATAACCCATCGTGAACAGCCGAGATTGCTATGAACGCTTCATCTTCGCTTAAACACTTCAGTAGTGTTCCGTCGACATTCTTCTTGAATAGCTCGTTTCCCATGACGACATAGTTCATCGCCCTGTACTTTGTTTTTCTATCAGTGGTGCCCACAGGATTTTGCAAATAATCGACAATTGGCTTTCTCCAATCATTAGGTACCACATTGTTAATGACCAAAATGTCGAGATCAGAGGGGTTTAATTTTTCTTTGACTTCAATGAGTTCTTTCAGCCTAAATTTATCAACCATGTACCCTGACGCGATCTGTGCCAATTCATTGGCCTCTTGATTGTCTATTCTGGGAACGTGGCCTATTCCGGCCTCGTCGAATTTAGCCAACAAATTACTCGCTTTCACGTAATATCTAGCTAAATTCTCACTAACGCATTTGTATTCCTTGGTAAGTTGCTTTATCACCAACTCAGAATCTCCTTTTATGACAACATTCTTTGCCCCAAGGGCTATCAAGATCTCGAGGCCTGATATCAACGCCTCATACTCAGCCTCATTATTCGAGCAATTACTCTTAATCCTAAATTTGAATTTAGTGGGGATGCCCCCTGGGGACACTATGAACATTCCGATTCTAGTTCCATTTTTATGGCTGGAACCGTCGAAAAATAGCTTCCAAGGTTGGATGCCCACATAAGTTACGATTTCTTTAGGAAAAGTGTGATCCGCCAAGAAATCGGCAACTGATTGCCCCTTGATTGCTTTTAATGGGGCATAAGTTAGTGAATATTCGGTTACGGCCAAAGCCCATTTACCAATTTGACTGTGCAAGATAGGTTTGGATAACATGTGCTTTATTATATCATAATGAGAAAAAACCATTACATCAATTGGCTTTATATAATATTTCAGCTTTACACAGGAGAAGTACAAGCATAAGTTCAATTTCTCGATCATAGTGTATCGAGTTTCTGCGCCATTCAACACTCTACTTCAGTAAAATATGGCCCTTTCGTTGCCCTCTTCATCTTCTTGAGCCAGCATGCTTCCAATGGTTTCATCTGTGGCAGAGATATACAGCTTCATTGGCCTCCCTCTTACAGGTGGTACCATCACAGGTGGGTTGGATAAGTACTCTTTGAGTTCATTAAATGCTTTTTGATGCTCTGCTTCCCAGCGGAACACATCTTCTTTCTTAAGTCGAAGAAGTGAGGAAAATGATTTGGTCTTCTCGCTGAGGTTGGTAATGAATCTCCTCAGGAAGCTAATCTTTCCCAATAACGACTGCAGTTGTTTCTTGCTGGTTGGTGGACTGGTGTCGAGAATGGCTTTAGCTTTGTTTTTGTTGATCTCGATGCCCTTTTTATGCACCACAAAACCCAAAAAATCACCTGCAATAACACCAAAGGCACATTTAAGAGGGTTCATCTTTAAGCCATATTTTCTCATCCTCTCAAAGGACTTCCTTAGATGCAATAAATGGTCATCCCTTTGGTAAGTCGCGCCAGCGTTTTTCAACCCAAATGGCATGACCACCCACTCATATGTCCCCAAGGCACCAGGACATCGAAAAGCTGTCTTCGACACATCCTCTTCTGCTATGAAGATTTGGTTGTAGCCTGAATAACCATCCAACAAGCTTAAGTATTCGTGACCAGCAGCTGAATCCACCATCATCTCAGCAATGGGCATGTGATATTCATCTTTTGGAGTGGCAGCATTAAGATCTCGAAAGTCAATGCAAACTCTCATTTTTCCATTCTTCTTGATCACCGGGACCACGTTGGCTAACCAATCCACATATCGAGCCGTTCTGATGAATTTGCACTTAAGGAGCCTTTCGATTTCTTCCTTGATTTTTACCAACACATCTGGATGGAACCTCCTGGGTAATTGCTTGACTGGTTTCTTGTCTTCCTTGATGGGTAACTGCAATTCCACGAGTTCTCGACTAAGTCCTGGCATTTCATCATAATCCCAAGCGAAACAGTCTTTGAATTCTTTGAGTAATTTCACCATCCTGTCCTTTAACTCTGGGTCAATAAGAGCACTGATGTATGTTGGCTTCTTCTCTGGGCCGTCACCCAAATCTACTTCTTCCAAAGGATCCTGTGCTTCCATTTTCTTGGGAGCCTCGATCGCTGGTTTCTCGAAACCCAATGGGCTATCATCATAGATGCAATCTAACCTCAAGTTGCGGAGATCTTCAAATTCTTCGATGCTTTGCTCGTCTTCTTCCAAGCACGTGTTATCCTTTTTTGTTGTTGCCTCATCCTGAAGTGTCATCTCGACAGGCAGAATTGAGACATCGGTAGCTTCATCAATAACCATTTCTTTGGCCATTCTTGCGGCCTCTAAGGCCGTTCTTATTTTGTTTTCGGCTGCGTAAGCCGAAATTCGAGCTATGCTCGAATTAATCATCTTTACCATTATTTTGCCACTCAGTAGTGGCATCTTTTTCTTCATCGCTGTGCCATCCACTCATAGCATCAGGTTTGCAAGCTTCATTGAGGTTCAACCCCCGGATGGGATCCAATGTCACTGAATACTCTAAGTATGGATTGAAATATTGATTGGCCACTGTGTCCAAAGGAGCAATTGTGGCTAAGCTCTTCTCGAAATTCTTCTTGCCAACGTAACCTGTCTCTGCTAAATAGTAGCTTTGATCTGCCTGTACATTTTCGACGACCCCATCCGATTTCCAAATGGATATACGTTGGTGCAAAGTTGAGGGTACTGCTCCCACGCCATGAATCCATTCTCTCCCCAGCAGCAAATTGTAATTGGCCTTTGAAGGGACCACAATGAATAATGTGGAGCGGGCCACCGTTCCTACGGTTATGTTCAGCATGATTGCCCCCAAGGAAGAGCCCGTCTTTCCTTCATAATCGGAAAGTACCATATCATGGGGGATTAGGTCTGCTTCAGTTTTGCCCAACTTTTTGAGCATAAACTTAGGCATCAGATTGATTGCAACTCCTCCGTCGACAAGGACTTTGTTCACTCCTTTCTCTTCGACTTTAGCCCAGACGAATAGTGGCTTCAAGTGGCTCTTCATCTGTTCTGTTGGCCTCTGAAAATAGCTCTCTCATCTTCGACAGACCCTTTTTGCATCACGTAGTAACACAAAGGGTTATCATCTGGCTCTTCTTCGACATAGTAGTCTTCCTCGCTTTCTGTAACCTCTGAGATTCTATCGAATTCAGCAGGCAAGATAGACACTATGCAGATGATGTTGAGGTCTTCTCCATCACTGTCATCGAAATCTTCGAGCATGTCTTCATCCTCATCTTCAACAACATCTTTCCCCTTTTCCTTGGCCGGGTTTGGTGGCACAGTTGTTCCTTGTTTGATGGCGTGGTCCAGCTGATTGATAATCGACGCCACACTAGGTTCATTGCTAGGGTTGTCTTCTGGCTTTATGTCCCATAGTGAACGAAATTTGCCACCTCTTTCCCTTTCAGCTTTCCTTTTCCTAAGGAAACGTCTGAACTGGGTTCTGGTCATTTGTTCAGGAGCATAGTAATTCCCGGAACCGTAGGAGTAGCTTCGCGACACACGGGAATTGTTGATGTAAGAGGATCCCTGGCCCAAGTCGATTTTCTGCCACTTTTGGTGTTGTTTTGGCCTTGGAGGTGCTGGCATGAACCATTGGTTTTTTGGTAATCCAGCATCAGGGACGTAAGTTTTGTCCTTGCCTCTTAACTTCTGGCCTTTGTGGCCGTCGAGTTCCTGGCCCCTCTCAACCCACTCCTCGTGGGGATATTTCAACCTTCTAGACACAGGCGTCTTCTTTTGATAATGTTTTTTCATTTCAGAATCTTGGTAGGCTTTGGCTGCAGACTTGTCGAAGACGGCACTGCATCGAGGGCACAACATGACTTCTTTCTCGCCATCTTTGCTCTGGGATAAAAACTCAACAAGAGTTTCTCCGGCCTTGGGGTAAACTTTATCTAAGCTCACCTCTTTCTCGACCTCTGGTTCCTCGACAGCAGTGTCTTCCTCCTTTGCTTCCCCGAGTGTCAGGCCCAGATCTAACTTTCCAGAAATATCGACCATACCAATATAGAAAGGTTCCACATAGTTGGCCTCAGCTACCTGCAACGGATCAGAGTCAATCTTCATTTGGCCTTTAGCTTTCTCATCATACTTGAGTCTCCCTGAATCCAATGCCCCCTGCACAAGATCCCTGAAACGAACACACTGTGAGGTCCAATGACCAAAAAAGTTATGATACTTACAATATTTCTTCCCTTTCCTTTGTTCAGGAGAAGGAAGCTTTTGGTCTTTAGGGACCACAAGCAAACCATCGGACACAAGTATATCATAAATTGCATCACATTTGGTCACATCAAAAGTATAAGTTTTCACAGCAGGAATGGTGTTCTTGGGGTTTTCTTCCCCAAGTTTGTTTTCATATGGTCTCAATGCTTTACAAACGTAAGGATCGCCTGGCTGGAGCTCAGCCAGATTGACATCATTTATGTTGACGTCTGCAGGGACTTCTCGATAAATACACGGACTTTGACACACTGGATTAGCGTCTATGTACGCTACTTTTTCTTTCTTTGGCCACTTAGTGGTCTTGGCCTTTTCTTCAGACTTCTCAGCCTTTAGTAATTCGATGTGTCTCACTCTGTCTGCGAGTAGGGACATATCTCGAATATATTGAGTATCGATTTTCTTTCTAATAGAATACTCTAGACCTCCAGCGGCTAAGACAACTAGTTCATGTTCAGGGACATGAGTGAAACATCGAGATTTAAGCATCCTAAACCTGTTTAAGTAATCATCAATGGACTCTGCTGTCTTTCTTTTGACACTAGCCAAATCCTTTAAGCTCACCTTGCACTCTCCTCTAAAGAATTGTTCGTGGAAAATTCTTTCCAATTGAGCTCATGTATGGACTGACCTTGGGGCAAGGGTGGTGAACCAGGTGAACGCATTCTTAGTTAAAGAACTTGGGAAGTACTTCATTTTTAAATTTTCATTGATGGCTAAGTCCCCTGCTTCAATCTGGTACCTGGCTATGTGCTCTACTGTAGACTCTCCGGAGTCCCCAGAGAACTTGGTGAACTTGGGGACCTTCCAGCCTCGAGGAAGCTTAGATTCGAGAACTTCTTCTGTAAAGGCCGACACAAAATGGGGTCTATTCGCGAAACCCACGTTGAAGCCGTGTTGGTTCAACAATTGTTCCACCACAGCAGCAACATTTTGTTGCCCCCCAGCGTTTTGGTGTCGAATTCTCTCCAGCACACCATCAGCGTGCTCATCCCTGTTCACCATATACACATTTTGCAGTGGTGGTTGCACTGCTTCGTTTCCCCCAAACAAAGGGTTTGCCCCCATGTTTTGGTGTTGTGGCGCTTGATAGCGCACAGGAGCGGGGACATGGTTAGGCAATGGGATTTGATTAACCCCTAGTGCCGGTTGGATTTCGACTGGTGCCCCCAGGGATGAAGCCAAACGATCCATCTGACGTGCCAAATGCTGATTATTGGCATTATTATTTTGGAGCACGGGGTTAATTATTTCACCTATCTGTCGAGATAACATGTTAACCATCTCATGGTTGCTATCATCCACTTGCTGCCTAATGGCTTGAAGTGAACCAGAGTTCATACCTGTGGACAAATAAATTTGCGAACTGGGCCCAGGGGTAGGGCCAGGAGGACTAACTCGACTTCCTAAGTTCAGCATTGTCCCATTTGCCCCAAAGGGGGGTATGCTAAATGGGGGAACATTCTCGGGGAGCGTCGAGTACGTGCCCTGTATGCCCTGCATTATAGATGCAGGCATACCATAAGGCATGTCTTCCCTTGTAACCGTTGGAACAATTTGTGCCTGCACTGATGTAGATACAGGCATTTCCGCAACTGCAGAAATTGCCACGTTCTGGGTTGGCATAGTGGTGCCAGGCCCCATCCCAGTAGATACTTCTTCATTATTGTTACCGCTACTTCCCCCGGGGCTGCCCTGATTGCCCACGTTAGACCCTTGGGGGGAGGTTCGTCCTCGATTGCTTGCCATACTTACAATCTTACCACTTCTCAGGTGCATATAAAACGTAAATCACAATCAAGGCAAGTAACAAATACCAAATAGCATGCAATAAACCAAACACACAAAACGCTTCTGTAAAACTTAGTTTTCACAAAAACGGTCCCACTGGGCGTGCCAATTTGTTTACGGTGGTTTTTGGTAAACAAATATCCTCTTAGTTCGACTAAAGGAAGTTTAAATTCGGGGTCCTTTTGGGAAAACGTCTTGCCAAAGTGTTGTGTGTGAGTTGATATTTTTCGACAACAATGCACGATTCAAAAGAAACTGGATTTCATTAAACACGGATCAATTACATGAAGATCAAAGTGCAACAAAGTGAAAAGAGAACTGCAGGGAACGTGAATTTCGACAAGAAATTAAGCAACGGGACTAATAAAATTAACAAGCGACGCTACAAGCTTAAATGCAAGAAAGATAAACATTTGGTTCTGCAACATACTCCTCCATCATCATGTCTTGCTCCTTGAGTCTCATTGATGCGGACATTAGAGCTTTTTAGTGAATTTTTCAGAGTTGAGTTGGGAACCCTTTTTCTGATGCTGCTTCTTCTATTTATAGCGCTCTCTCTTCCTCCACGTTCTTGGCGGTTTTTCTTCAGTGTGTATGGGCTTCGTGGGTTTGAATTTTGGCGCCTTACCCCACGTTCAACCGGAGATTCTGAGCACGTGATTTTAATTGCAACGTGGGCGGTCTTGAGTCGTGGGTAACCGTTGCCATTCGTGGCATCGTGGGTACACGCACGTGCTGATAATTGCCCATCACTCGGTAACTGCTTCTTCCGTTGAGTTTGTCGAAGTTCCTCCATCTGCTGAGTTTGTCGAGATGTGGCCTTTACTAACTTGTCTTTGGGGGACGCCACGTGCTGAGCCACAAGTCTTACCATAGTCCTTTCTGTCGAGCAACCGCCTTTCCAACATTGATGTCGAGAATCGTGGCGTTAATGATTTTAGTTCAACAGACTGGCACATAAAATTAGATATTTTATTAGTACATGAGGTTAAAAACATCCGCTAAACGTATTTTTCATTTTTTACTTTTCATATTTAGAGGTGGTCCTGTCGACCAGCGGCTGCAGAAACACAAGGTCTACTTATAATTATTATTATTACTATCGGCCAAAAAAGAGTTTAGGTTCTTTCACATTTTTCTCTTTCTTCGATCTCATTTTTAGTCACTTTTCTCTTTCTATCACTTTCATATTTTTCTATCACTTCACCTATCATTTCACTCCTTTAGGGCTGCCGAAAAAATCACTACTGACTGAAACCCGATTCACCCGACAAAATCGTCACCCGAGAAATTGAATACGAACAACCCGTAGTAACTAATCAGTCGAAGGCGAGCCTGGTGTTTTGATGTTACTCACCCGACAAAACCGATAATTTTGGCCTGTGTCCGACCGGAACCTACTAATTGACATCTCTTCCCTCAAACCCATCTAAATGGCTCACAACTTCACATTACCACCACTACTAACTTTGTTGCCTAACTTGCCTCCTCCCTCAAACATTTCTCTTCTCTGTAGCAATCATAAATCTGAATGTGTCCTTGAAGGCTAGTGAGGTTTTGTCTAAGACTTCCTTCAATCAGATGAGTGAGGTCCGTCCAAGTAGTCATTCTATGTCACTATCATGCACCGTCAAGGCGGAGCCAACTTCTTAGTGTCATCTTTTACTTTTTTTTATGATTTTTTTTGGATTAATAACTCGTATGAACTCAACTAACAAAACCGTGATTCGTGTAAACCGAATCGAAACAACCCGTAGCCACTAATTGGTCGGTGGCGAGTCTGGTGTTTAATGTTTTTCACTTGATAAAACAGACTATTTTGGCTCGAGACGACCGATGTACAACTTTACTCTCTTTCTCTATTTACTTCTTTCTCCCTCTTGGTGTGAGGAATGTTTCTCCCACTTGGTGTAAGAAATGTTAATAAAAACTTATTTGCCAAAAAACCTTCACTTGAGCTACCAATATTTTCATTTTGTGTACGTCATTGTCAAAACCTATGCTCATAACATTTTCATGTAGGCGAGATTAGCTATGAGAAACTAACTACAAGCCATATACATGCTTGGAGATGGTAAAAGTCTCCATCATCCGACACAAAGGAAAATGATAGATTCCTATCATTTCTTTCTCCCATAACCCACATGATATGGATGACACAGAAAGAGGAAGAAAGTGGGACCAACACTTGTTGAATTGGTCCCCTATTTGCTATACCAATTGAAGTATGTTTTTGGATGAACTTGAAAATGTGGCAGTCCGTCGGTGTGACTTTCTGGCATTTGGTTGGCAAGTAAGGCCACTTGCTCCTTTTTAGAACTTTGGTGAATCTACATTATTGTGTATGCTATCACACTAGAGGTTAGTAGAACCTTATTATATATACATGTAATTCTATAGAAGCCTTGGTGAACTAGCTGCAATATGTATCACTTGAAGCAGAACTACAAGCAGCATAGCCTCCTAAGAAGAACTTGCATGAAGAGGCAGAGAGCATAGTGCAGCCAAGGATGACTTGCCGGAGCAGGAGGCCAGGAGTTAACTCATGTTCATTGATTTTCTTATCTATCACTCCGACAAGTTGTCCTTGGCTATGTTGGGCTCTCTTCTTCTCATGTAAGTACTGCAATTAGGCAAAATTATTTTACAATCCGCAGCCACATTTGCGGCCGCAAAGTAAACAGTTTTGAAAATTTCACACCAATATCGCGCAGCTGTGATTGCAGCTGGATCAACTTGTATTTGTTTGCAATTCTCCAATGCAACTACAGCCTAGATTCCAATTTAAAGCTCTGATGAAGCCTTGTGTACAGAGCTATGATATTTAGTGCAACTTTATGGTGTTTTTCCAGGGTAAGTGATCAAAACTTGGTTGATATGGAAGTTAAGTTTTAAACTATGGGTTATTTACAACATTAACTCATTTGAGTCATTTCTGCATCTGTATCAGTCACATTTATATGTAAGTTTCCCATAATTTTAATATGAATTATGAAGGCAGCGCTACCAGAAATTAAAACTTTGACTAGAGATTGAACACGGTACAAAATGTCCCTTTCTTTTTGAAGTTGAACTCATCAGAAGTTTTTCATATTTTTTATAATTTGTTGGAGAACATAAGTATGTATACTTTGACAGAGTACGTAGTGTGAAAAATTCAGCGAAATTGGCTTGCTGACACAGACGTCCAGGACAAATATCAGAGAAGTGAGATGAAGGATTTGAAATTTTGAACATGAAGTCCTTGTAGGTATACAACATTAATTACATGTTGTTATTTCATTTTCTTTGACTTAGAACTACATTTTGATGGAAACTGGGGCTGAGACTCAATGTAGATCAACGTTATACTCAACAGAATTCCTTTTAGCCAGTTAACTCACAAGGATCATGAGCTGTTAATACTGGATTTTGATTTGGAGGAAGGATGCAATTTGGGAATTTGATGGAGATAAAAGCCCAAAACAATTAAGACGATTACAATTTCAAATTCATTAAATCTCTTTGGCATGTACTTCAGGAAGATATCAAAACGGTGCTAGATGAAATATTTGTTAGTATTATAAAATGTGTCATGGTTTTTACCTGTTGCTTGAAAGACATTTATCAGTGGACTGTCACGACCATGTGAAACAGTTATTAAAAATAAATTGCAAATAATGCAAAAACTCTCGTTACTTAAACACCTTGATTTTCTTAGTATTTCTAACTTCTTATTACATCACATAAACACCTGCAAATACTATGCTTGTTGCACATGTTGACCTTCTTTTAACATTGAGAGCAGTCTAAAGTGGACCATGCAATCTTAGGGTGATATGTTTGCTTGTTGTGTGCAGTTTGAGCCTCCAAAAATTTGTCTAGAAACAGAACATGTGTATGTCATGTCATAGATGTACAAGCCTATGGGGTCAAATGCCCCCACCTGATTTTCAATTTCAAAATTTACTTGTTTGATTTGAAACAAAAACATATTACTTAGTTATAAATTACAATGCTAATTGCTAAATTGCCCCCACCATAAAAAAGTTGCTCCCATGACTTATAGTAAAGAAAATGTGCCCCATGACTTTGTACGTATATTATACATTGAATACCATTAAAAATTTAAAATTTATCTACATTTGTGTTAAATATTCTAATTTATCTTTTTTCCCTTTCTCTGTAGTCTGTATAGTATTATGGTCTATTTGTTTTTAACATTCACATCATTATTTTAGTAGAAGTTATGTTGATTTTTCTATCCTTTTCCATATTTATAAAAAAAATCTTCATTTAATTCACTTATAGTTGTGTTGAAACCTTATATTTATGTAATAAATTTTGATTATTTTACATCTGATTAATAAATTACACCATCCAATTATTGATATCCATACCTCTTCCTCTGAACTCAATATGTCATCATCTCTTACCATTTGAGCTATCTTTTGGGACAATAAATTTTGATTTTAGAAATGAATGTATTTATGATTTTTTAGTAGTTAAAATATATTTATGAGAAATATGGTGTTCTATGACCATAAATTTTTTATTTCTATGCTAATTTTCATCTTCGGTAATTAAAAAATTTGAAATAGAGAAAAAAATAATTCAAGTGTGTGTAAGAATGAAAAAATTCTATGATGTATTTAATTTTTTTAATAATAGTGTATTATGTTTTTTTAATCTTACAAACTCACATGTATATTTTGCCCCCACGAGTTAAAATTTCTGGATCCGTCACTGATTATAAAATGTGTCATGGTTTTTACCTGTTGCTTGAAAGACATTTATCAGTGGACTGTCACGACCATGTGAAACAGTTATTAAAAATAAATTGCAAATAATGCAAAAACACTCGTTACTTAAACACCTTGATTTTCTTAGTATTTCTAACTTCTTATTACATCACATAAACACCTGCAAATACTATGCTTGTTGCACATGTTGACCTTCTTTTAACATTGAGAGCAGTCTAAAGTGGACCATGCAATCTTAGGGTGATATGTTTGCTTGTTGTGTGCAGTTTGAGCCTCCAAAAATTTGTCTAGAAACAGAACATGTGTATGTCATGTCATAGCTGAAGGTGTGAAAAACGACTAGAAAGGGGGGGGGGGGGTTGAATAGCGTTTTCAATATAAAAACTTTCCCCTTAAGATTTAAAGTAAATCTTTTCGGTTTCTCTAAGATAGATGGTGCAGCGGATAAAGATAGAGAGAAGAGAGAAGCACACAAGTATTTTATCCTGGTTCACTTGATAAATCCCTCAAGCTAATCCAGTCCACCCGTTAAGGTGATTTCTTCCTTCTTAGAATGAAGGCAATCCACTAATCAGATAATTGTTACAACTGCACTTGAAACCTACAAGTGACTAACAATACACTGACTTAGCTGTCACTAAGATTCACTCTCTTAGTCTTCTCTAGGATCCGATCAACCTTGATCTCCTAAAGGAATCACCACTAAGATTCACTCTCTTAGTCTTCTTAAGGATACTGACCTACCCGGTCCCTTAAGGAAAATCAAACAACTGTTTGAGGTTGGTGTTTACAAAGGTTTGCTTCTAAATAAGCTGAGTGTAAACTAAATAAGAACAGATGAAGAAAGTAGAGGCTTGAATCTTTTCTTGTATTGCAGCTCTTTGTTTTCTCTCTTTTCTTCAGCCTTTTATAGTCCAAGGTGCAAAGGATATTTCTGTTGAGAGAATATGACCGTTGGAGGGCATTTCTGGAACTTCCAGAACCTGCTGTGGCTGAACTTTGGTAGGTAGGCTTTTCAGAATAGTACACTGCTCTTGTACTTCTTGATAGAGACATTTGCCTTTAACCATTGACTTCTGATCAGAGTTATGCTTCGTGTTGGAACTTGTGAAGCTTGGTGATCAGAGTCAGAGGGATGCTTGGATCCTCTGACTTTCGTAACTTCTGCTTCTGGACCTTCAGAGCTTCTGGACCTTCAGAGCCTCTGGTCCCTCAGAGCTTCTGATCCTCTGATCCTCAGATCCTCTGATCTTCAGATCTTCTGATCTTCAGAACCTCTGATCCTCAGATCCTCTGATCTTCAGATCTTCTGATCTTCAGAACTTCTGACGAATATATCTTCTGGTGTCAGAATCAGAACCTGTTTGTCAAAACACTCAAGACAAACATTAGAGTATCATAGTTGTTCATCCACAAATAAATACTTGTTATTATCAAAACATAGAGTTGTACCACATGACCAAATCTTGATCTTACAATAGCAAATAATGAATATTAATTTGTAGTAACATAAAGAATGGTGTCCGCCCAATATGATAAAAAAACACAACTTTTATGATGTTTTCAACTTGAAAATTGTAGCACAAGAAAAAGTTAAAGAGCTTATTTGATAGCATAAGCTGTTTTGAGCTTATTTTCATAATTTATTCAAGATAGCTTATGAAAAAGAGCTTATATATAGCTTATTCTCAATTTATTTCAATAATTTTTTTAAAAGACCTTATGAATAAGTGCTTATGTCATAAGCGCTTATGACCATAAGCGCTTAGCTAAGCTGTGTTTTCCTAAATCAGACCAAAGTATGTTTCTTTTTTGAGTGTTCACTTTAGCAGCGATTAAAACCACAACAAAAGAGGAGATTTTTGATGTTACGCATTGTTGTGCTGTTCACCCATAGTTACCATTGTACTAATAAAACTTAACTTAAACAAACGTTAAATAATTGTATGATAAGTTTTGTTGACTATAACAATGTGTTGCGTTCTAAGGTAAGCTTAAGTAAGAAAGGTACAAAAAGCTAACCCTAGCAGAGCACTAAAATAGTAAAGACGTAATAAAAGGGAATATTCTCATTAATGGTCATAAAAGTTGGTGGTACAAGGTGATGACTTTCCCTTTTATAGAGGGGTATGGTCATGACATGGACTTTTCCTACATTTGGGCCTGACAACCAGGGCCCAAATCCCTATGCACATAAGACAAATCCAAGAGAATCTTCCAGCTGGCTTACGGGACCACTTAAAGGGGGCGAGAATCCTCGGTATTTCGCCAGTTCCCGCAATGTCTTCCTTCGTCCAGCTGATTGCTTGTTTTGGGCGGGCATGGAGGTCTTTATATCCCGCCCAGTCCACATGCCCCCAAGACATGAGGCTCAGATAGATTGAGTCGAAATGTCTTCATTATGCTATTTCATCGCCTGCCTTCATTACTCGTTGGGTGATTTTTGGTGAAGTCGTTGTAAATGTATTGGTTATTCTACATCGCCCCTTTCACATTTGTTGTTATATCGCCACTTTCCGCACTTTTTGATATGTCGCCACTTTTTATGTTTGTTGATATGTCGCCACTTTTTGCCCAACACGTTTTCTCAAACGTCAATCAAGTCTTTTTCACTGACACACGCAATCCTCGTTTCCCGGGATTCGTCATCATTTGCAATGAATGCAGTTTCCATTTGTGTGTCTCGAGGAGTTGCTTCGTTTGGTAGAAACCTAGGATGTTATGATGCCTTTTCACTTCACACTTTTTTCAAAATTTTCAAAATTTTAAATCCCACGTCGCTTCGCTACTTACCCCACTCATTCTCTCTCCTCTTTTCCCCTATAAACCTCTTTTACCTCTCTTCACTTTTTTACTTTCAAAGATTTTCTCACTTTCTCCTCTTTGAACTCCGACGAATCCTCCCTTGCTCCGACCGTCGTCATAGCGCGGTGTCTCCCTCTTCCCAACGTTTTCATTCCCCGTTTTAATCCCTCCTCCGGTGAGTCCCTTGCACGCTCCTCTTGTTTTGTTACTTTCTTTCTCGAATTTCTTCCCTCTGTTCATCTTCCTTTGTTCTTCTTTGGTTTTTTATCATGTGTTTTCCCAGTACATCCGCAAATAGTGCCAGTGCCTCTTCTTTTGAACTATCTCCCCCCTCAGCAGATGAAGAATCCTTTTCATCTGTTGTGGTTCTTTCTGATTCTCATACCGTTGGGAATGATTCCACCCTTGAGGAGTCTCCCACCTCTGTTCAATCCTATCATGATGGCTTATCCTCGCCTGAATGGCGAACAAATATAAGTTTGATTGAAGACAAGTGTCTGCTTCAATCTATCTAGGGTAGTGTTGGGTGTATCAACTCTCACCGATTGACCGCCCAAGGTTTTACCCGAATAAATCCCGCCACGTCCAAAAATGATGACCTGGCATTAAATGTTCTTCCTTGCGGCGAAGATGACTATGTTACTTTAAGAAAAGTAACGTCAGATGACTCGCCCGATTTCTTTTATGTGTACGGTTATTTCTTCACTGAACTAAACATAAAACTCCCTTTCTCCCCCTTTATCTGTCATGTTCTTACTTTTTTGAATGTGGCTCCCTGTCAGCTCCAGCCCAATGCTTGGGGTTTTATCCGTTGTTTTGAAATTTTGTGTGAACATCTCAGTTTCACGCCCACCTATCCTCTGTTTTTTCTTTTTTTATAAGTCAGTTTCAAAGAAACCCACTTCCGTTAAGTGGGTACCCTTGTTAGCTCGTAAGAAAATGAGTCGCTTTACCGCCCTCAAAAGCCATCATAAGGTGTGGCATAAATTTTTTTTTAAGGTTGCTGAGTCGCCCGAAATAAATAATTTGTTCCGTGACTCCCAAAATCGCCCCCTTTTTCCTTTCTATTGGATGAATAGTCCTCGTCGGAAGATTGTTGTTTCATCTGATGCGTTGGATGACTCCGAGCGAGGGGTGGCAGCTTATCTTCAATCATTGCCTGTTTTCTCCGGTCATGACTTGATTGAGGCGTCCAAATCTGGCACCCTAAATGAATTTTTTAGTAAGTTAAAAATCCTTGTTTATCTTTCGCTTATCGCCCTTTCATCATCCTAACTCGTACCATTCTTTGTGCAGCTACCATGGGAAAAGGCAAGTTTGATGCCAGCCCACAGAAAATGAAGGCGTTCCTCGCTCAGGCGGTTGAAGCAGCCAAAAAAATAGCCGCTGATGAAGAAAAGAAAAGAAAACCGGAAGGCACTTCTGATTCGGGTGCTACCAAAGATCCCAAGCGTCAAAAAACTTCAGGCGCTTCCGATAAGAGCTCTGGTGGTAAGGCTATGCACCAGACGACATTGAATCCTGCCAATCTTAGTCCGAAGACCAAAACTGCTGAGAAAAAGAAGGGAAATGACAATCTCCCGCCCCCTCGTAAAGATTCCCATTCTGCTGTTGTTCGCCCAAGTACTCCCTTTACCCAGGTTGGCTCAAGCGCCGCTGCTGCAGGCGATGTTGTCCCTGCCTTGCTTAATCTAACTGACCCCAACTTTGATGGTTTTGATTTTATGAACCAGACCTTTGACAATCGCCTGAGCAAAGACACTGTTGGACAATGCGACCCCAACATCGCTTCTCTGGCCATTCATCATGCTCTTTCTACCGCCAGCAATGTGGCGGGCCTGGTTAATTATGTGAAAGTTCTTTACTCTGCCAAACATCGCTTTGAAAAGAAAGCGAGTGAGTACAAAGCTGGTTATGAGCGCATGAAGGCTGATGTGGAGGCGCACAAAAAGAGCCTGCAAGAGTCTGAAGACAAGTGCGCCAAGCTTACTGAAGAGCTTGCCACTTCTGAGCTGCTCCTTAAAAAGACTAAGTCTTTGAGGGATACCATTAACTCCAAGCATACTATTCTTCAAGAGAAGTGTGAGAAGTTGGTGGGGAAATATGACCGCCTTAAAGAGTCTATCCTTGGCGCGCCTCGTATCAATTTGCAGAAGGTTTCATCAACGCTAAGGAGCAAATTCACGTTGTGGATCCTAACTTTGACCTTTCTCAAATTGGTTATCTGAAAGAGATTAAGGATGGCCAGGTGGTTGGCGATCATGACATTGCGCTTGATCTTCTTCCTAAGTTCACCTTTGAGAGTGATCTAGAAGAAGAAGAAGAAGAAGAAGAAGAAGAAGAAGAAGAAGAAGAAGAAGAAGAAGATGATGATGGTAACCAAGACCTAGGCGAGGATGATCATCAAGATCATGGTGGTTCTGGTGATTGCCAAGACCAAGTCGGAGATGGTCGCCAAGGTCGTGACAAATCTGTTGGTGATCAAGGCCAAGGCGACAATGATGATGCTAGAAATGAAAAAGGTTCTGATGCTCATGTGAGCCATGATACCACCAACCACGCCGAAGATCTTGCTAAGTTTTTCTCTTTTTGTTTTTGATGTAGGGCGAGGCCCGTTTTAATTTCATGCTTGTAATGGGCTCTGCCCCCGCCTCCTTTTTCATTAATGAAGTTTTTATTTCAGTTCAATTTATGTTATTACTTTTAAGTTGTTATTTACTGAGCTTTATCAACGTTTAGGTTTATGTACCTTAGCCAATTTTTCGACGAGGCTTGGTTTCTAGTGGCCACTAGAATTGTCAAGGCTTTTAATACTCAGTGGCGATACTTTCTTATTCCGAAAGGATTACTCGCGGTATTTTATACCTTGATACGACTTACGCCGCATAAATTTATAATATGAATCAAGAATAAACAATCTCTTGGAATGATCTTTTCATTGCTTTTCAAAACATGGGAACTATTGTCCCTTCATTTACACATATGCCGCCTCATTAAAAACCTTTCCTAAGAAAGGGAAAAAGAGTGCGGCTTCATTCATTCTTGTTGTTCCACTTAACTAAAGTACTGCTTCAAATGTGAGGCATTCCATGTTCGTGGAATCCTCTAACCATTCAGTTGTTCCAATTTATAGGCTCCACCTCCAACATCGCAAATTATCCTGTAAGGCCCGCCCCAATTGGGCGAGAGTTTGTTATGTTTGTCAGGTATAGTCTTCTTTCGAAGCACTAAGTCTCCTACCCTCATGGTTCTTGGGACCACCTTTGTTGCGAACTTCCTTGCAAACTTCACCTTTTCCGCCTCATTCCTTAAGTGTGCCTCTCGTTGTTCCTCAGGTAGCATGATTAAGTTTGCTATCAAATTCTCCCCATTGTCGTCCTCATTAAACCGAGCTACTCGCCAACTTCGGTTTTCAATTTCCACTGGAGCATGGCATCAGTTCCATAAGTTAAACGATATGGGGTTTCCTTCGTACTTGTCTGTTCAGTCGTGTTGTATGCCCAAAGGACGCCTGGCAGCTCCTCCGCCCAGAGACCTTTCGCCTCATATAATTTTTTCTTTAAGCCTTTCAAAATGACCTTGTTGGCTGATTCTGCCTGCCCATTTGTCTGAGGGTGCTCTACTGATGCAAATCGCATTTCAATTCCCAAATCTGCACAAATTTCAATTCCCAAATCTGCACAAAATTATCTAGTTAAATTGCTTGTGAATTGAGTCCCATTATCCATTACCAAGGCCATGGGGACACCAAATCTACACACAATTCGTCGTCATAGAAAGTTCCTGACTTTAGCGGCCGTAATAGTCGCCACTGCTTCCGCCTCTATCCACTTGGTAGAGTAATCAACCGCCACAATTATATACTTCATTTGTGCCTTTGCTACTGGGAATGGTCCTAAAATGTCAGTCCCCCACATAGCAAACAGCCAAGGTCCCATCATGGTTGACAACTCTTCAGGCGGGGCTTTGTGTAAGTCACAGAAAACTTGACACTTTTCACACTTCTTGACGTATTCCAGGCAGTCCTTCTTAATTGTTGGCCAGTAAAATCCTGCTCTCAATACCTTTACTGCCAATGATCGCCCTCCTATATGACTAGAACACACTCGTTCATGAACTTCTGCCATGATTCCCTGAGCATCTCCCACGTCAACACATTTGAGCATAGGAGACATATTTCCCCGCCGATATAACTCATCGCCTACCAGTGTGTAGAAACTAGCCTCCCTACGCTTTTCTTTTGTGTTAAAATTATCATCCTTTGGAAGGTTTTGGAGAAAAGTTTTGATTGATTCCATCCACGAAGGCTCGCCTTCCGTTACCGCTTTTACCGCCTTTAACTTAACTTCCACCAAGTCTATATTGGGGCGAGGAAGGGTTTCCTGGATGACTGTTTGATGATTGCCCAATCGTCCCGTACTGGCCAATTTTACTAGCACATTCGCCCTTTCATTTTGGCTTCTTGGAATATGTTCTATCCTGATCTTCTCTATTTCCATCATTAGCCTGTGCACCACTTCCAGGTATTTGGAAAGTTGTGGGTCCTTCACCTGATTCTCTCCTTTTACCTGCTTAACAACCAGTTGTGAGTCGCCTTTGATGAACAATTTCTGAACGCATAATTCAATGGCGAGCCTTAAACCAGCGATTAATGCTTCGTATTCTGATTGGTTGTTGCTCGCCTTAAACTCGAATTTCAGAGATTGCTCGATGACCATCTTGTCCGGGCTTTCAATAGTTATTCCTGCCCCACTTCCCGTATCATTGGAGGATCCATCAACAGACAGGACCCACTCTCCTTGTGTTTTCTCGCCTTCCGTGGGTGTTAATTCCGCCACAAAATCAATCAAGTTTTGGATTGTAATTTGCCCCCTTGGCTCATACTGTATATCATATTCAGACAACTCGACTGACCAATCGCCCTGACAGATCAGGTTTCTGGAGTACTTGCCGTAAGGGAACGTCACTTTTAACTTTGATTTGGAAACTTTGGAAGTATGGCCTGAGACGTCTCGCCGTTTTTAGAATTGCCAAAGCCGCCTTCTCGATTTTCTGGTATCGCAATTCAACACCTTGCAGAGTATGACTCACAAAATAGATAACCTTATGCTTTTTCCCCTCTTGAAGCAATACCGTACTGACCGCCCTATCTGTAACTGCCAAGTAGAGCATCAAAGGAACGCCTGGCGTGGGTTTGGATAGTACTGGTAATGTTGCTAATGATTTTTTCAATTCAGTAAAAGCTTGTTCACACGCCTCAGTCCATTGAAACGTCGAATTCTTCTTCAAACAAGTGAAGAACGAAGCTGCTTTGTCGCCTGCTATTGGCAAGAAACATGCTAAGGCAGCCATGCGTCCTGTTAACCGTTGTACTTCCTTGACATTTGTTGGACTTTTCATCTCCAAGATCGCCTTGCCTTTATCTGGATTTACTTATGTCCCTCTTGATGTTATCATGAACCCCATAAACTTTCCCCCTTGAATCCCAAATGAACATTTCTCGGGATTTAACCTCATGCGATATTTTCTTAGCTGAGCAAATGCTTCCTTAAGATCATCGCCATGTTCACTGGACTTGGCGGATTTGACAATCATATCATCCACATATACTTCCATGTTCCTTCCTACTTGGTTCGCAAAAATTTTATCCATGAGACGTTGGTAAGTAGCTCCCGCATTTTTTAAACCAAAAGGCATAGTTTTGTAACAGTAATTCGCCTGATTAGTCATGAACGCCGTACTTTCCTCGTCTGAAGGATGCATCATGATTTGATTATACCCAGAATATGCATCCATGAGACTTAAAAGTTCATTCCCGGAAGCCCCATCCACCAATTTATCAACATTGGGAAGAGGGTATGAATCTTTAGGACACATGATGACCCGGGTTTATATGATGTTTTTATGGTTTTTCCTTGTAGGTTTTGAGTCTTTTTCTTGTGTCTCATGTAGTGTTTCATGCATTCTCATGCATTTTTATTCTTTTCTTTAGTCTTTATTTTGTTTTGGTAATTTAGTAGTTTTATAGGTAGTTTTCTTGCATTTTAAGTAAAGTTTAGGACTTGCATGGTTTTGTTGTGTTTTATGAAGGACCTCTTGTGCTAATGAGCTCTTGGAGCTTCTAGAATCTTCCTTGACTTGTTGGTTAGGTTTGGAGAGCAGAAACTGAAGGAGAAAGATGGCCAAGAAGCATGGAATTGATGAAGAACTTAAAGAGGATTGAAAAGAGGAGTTTCAGAAGCCAAAAAGTCCTTTTCAGGCGAGCTTAAGCGCCTATGTAACACCCTCTAAACCCCGCATAATAATATATCATAAATCAGAGTAAAATGCATAACACAGAGGGTGTCACACTTATTCTCCAGAAACATAAATCAAAACACCTGTCATGCTCATAATAAATATATAAATTTTCCAACTTTAATGTCGCAACATCATATGCATAGCACAGCGGATTTATTTCAACTCCAAAATTTAACATAAAGAGAGTTCATAGGTAACTCTTAACATCAAGGTACAAAACTAAACGTTTCCCGGTGTTACATAAAAGAGCATGACTCCCCTAACTAAACCGTAAATGAAAGACTAGCTCCTCCAACTAACCCTCGCGAGAAGCTCCACTATCTTCGGTACCTGAGCGATGTTGCATAGAACATCATTCCAACAGAAGGGTGAGAACTCATATCATATGGATAAGCATAATAATAAATAATGTAAAAGCTTATCTATGCTCCACATAAATTACTCACATTCACTAACAAATAATAAATTATGTAATTTTAACATAATTAATCAAGTTCACAGTTATGGCAAATACTCCATAAATTATAGCTCAATTAGAACATATATAATAGTCTCTAATTACCACCACATCAAATCTCTCCAAAAATATCACCATAACACATATGACTCAAGTGATACCCGTGCAAATGCCTTTGGTACCAAAGTTGTTATCCTTAGCGGTATCACCGCGTCCACTCCAGACAGATAACCACCAATAAAGCCCTCGCTCTAGGCTTCAAAACCACTCCAGTTTTGGGACAAGTCACTAGCCTCCACGAGAACTAGCAAACATTGCCTCTTGACAACTATGCAGAGTGTATTGTGCAAAAATCAACTAACATATGCATATTCAGACCATCTCCAAGTCCTAATTATTTTAGCATATTCATCACCAGTTGCACAAAACACATATTACATGTTATCAATTATACAACTTGCAATCACAACAACTTAGCATCTCAAACATAACATCAATTCAGAAACAACATCATATAATGATTATTAAAAGTAGATGTAAATTAAATATAATTCATATATAACAGGCTCTGCAACTATTTCCTAAAGCCTGGATTTCTCTCTAAATTTTCCCAAAAACTCACGACATGCTCATGCTCGCCATCTCGCGACATCTCACTGCACAACTCGCCATGTCGCGACATCTCACGACATCTCCCTACGCAACTCGCCATGTCGCTGAATAACTCGCCATGTCACGACATCTCACGACATCTCCCTACGCAACTCGCCATGTCGCGACATCTTGCGACATCTTCCTGCGCAACTCGCCATGTGCGCTCACCACACATCTAATGAACTATTAAACAGATGTAAATTATCAAATATACTCAGAAAAATCTAATATTTTTATCATGGTTCCGTATACACGTTTTGTAAACCTCTATAAATTTTCAAGTCACAATTCGAAGTACAAAAATCAGGAAAAATCGTACACTAACCGTAGTTCGTAAGAAACTGGACAGCTTAATCTATACTCACTAAAATACACATAACTCGAGCTACAGACGTCGGAATGATGTGAATCCAGTGGTAAAAGTTTCGTAACAGAAAAACCTACAACTTTTATGAAGACTACTTCTTCAAATTCGGCCAATAACATAGCACGAAAAAGGGTACAAGAGAACGTAAATTTCTGCGCATCATGCAAGCCTATCATCTACCCCCAAAATCATCTAAAAACCAAACCCTAACTATTTCAATTTGGAAATTTTTGCAACCTAGGGTTCCTAAATCATGCTTTCTATCATTATCCACTATCATACCAATCCATAAAACATGAATTCAAACTCTTACCTCTTGTAGATCAGTTCTAAGTTTTCTCCTCTTTTCTCCTTTCCTTCTCTGCTTTCACGTGTTTCTTGTTCTGCTTCTCTTCTAATCCTTATTTTTTTTTCTTTTCTTTCTTTCTATTTCACTCCTAACCCTTAAATAGCCATGCAATGGGCCCCACTCTCAATTACTCACACTAAACCCTAAAACCTTATTTATCTATATCACATAATCACTTAATTATCTAATAAAATCACTTAATTACCATATACCATAATACTAATTAAAATAAAATAATAAATAACCTAATAACAGAAAATGGGGTGTTACAACTCTCCCCCACTTAAGAATTTTCGCCCTCGAAAATTGCCTTAAACGAACAACTCGGGATAGGAATTCCAAAACAGTATCGATTGTGTCATAAACACATATCGAATACAAAAAGAATTAGACATGCTAATAACCCTAGACTACTGACCAATCATGCTCTGATACCACTAATGTAACACCCTCTAAACCCCGCATAGTAATATATCATAAATCAGAGTAAAATGCATAACACAGAGGGTGTCACACTTATTCTCCAGAAACATAAATCAAAACACCGGTCATGCTCATAATAAATATATAAATTTTCCAACTTTAATGTCGCAACATCATATGCATAGCACAGCGGATTTATTTCAACTCCAAAATTTAACATAAAGAGAGTTCATAGGTAACTCTTAACATCAAGGTACAAAACTAAACGTTTTCCGGTGTTACATAACAGAGAATGGCTCCCCTAACTAAACCGTAAATGAAAGACTAGCTCCTCCAACTAACCCTCGCGAGAAGCTCCACTATCTTCGGTACCTGAGCGATGTCGCATAGAACATCATTCCAACAGAAGGGTGAGAACTCATATCATATGGATAAGCATAATAATAAATAATGTAAAAGCTTATCTATGCTCCACATAAATTACTCACATTCACTAACAAATAATAAATTATGTAATTTTAACATAATTAATCAAGTTCACAGTTATGGCAAATACTCCATAAATTATAGCTCAATTAGAACATATATAATAGTCTCTAATTACCACCACATCAAATCTCTCCAAAAATATCACCATAACACATATGACTCAAGTGAGACCCGTGCAAATGCCTTTGGTACCAAAGTTGTTATCCTTAGCGGTATCACCGCGTCCACTCCAGACAGATAACCACCAATAAAGAACTCGCTCTAGGCTTCAAAACCACTCCAGTTTTGGGACAAGTCACTAGCCTCCACGAGAACTAGCAAACATTGCCTCTTGACAACTATGCAGTGTATTGTGCAAAACTCAACTAACATATGCATATTCAGACCATCTCCAAGTCCTAATTATTTTAGCATATTCATCACCAGTTGCACAAAACACATATTACATGTTATCAATTATACAACTTGCAATCACAACAACTTAGCATCTCAAACATAACATCAATTCAGAAACAACATCATATAATGATTTTTAAAAGTAGATGTAAATTAAATATAATTCATATATAACAGGTTCTGCAACTATTTCCTAAAGACTGGATTTCTCTCTAAATTTTCCCAAAAACTCGCGACATGCTCATGCTCGCCATCTCGCGACATCTCACTGCACAACTCGCCATGTCGCGACATCTCACGACATCTCCCTACGCAACTCGCCATGTCGCTGAATAACTCGCCATGTCGCGACATCTCACGACATCTCCCGACGCAACTCGCCATGTCGCGACATCTTGCGACATCTTCCTGCGCAACTCGCCATGTGCGCGCACCACACATCTAATGAACTATTAAACAGATGTAAATTATCAAATATACTCAGAAAAATCTAATATTTTTATCATGGTTCCGTATACACGTTTTGTAAACCTCTATAAATTTTCAAGTCACAATTCGAAGTACAAAAATCAGGAAAAATCGTACACTAACCGCAGTTCGTAAGAAACTGGACAGCTTAACCTATACTCACTAAAATACACATAACTTGAGCTACAGACGTCGGAATGACGTGAAACCAGTGGCAAAAGTTTCGTAACAGAAAAACCTACAACTTTTATGAAGACTACTTCTTCAAATTCGGCCATTAACATAGCACGAAAAAGGGTCCAAGAGAACGTAAATTTCTGCGCATCATGCAAGCCTATCATCTACCCCCAAAATCATCTAAAAACCAAACCCTAACTATTTCAATTTGGGAATTTTTGCAACCTAGGGTTCCTAAATCATGCTTTCTATCATTATCCACTATCATACCAATCCATAAAACATGAATTCAAACCCTTACCTCTTGTAGATCAGTTCTAAGTTTTCTCCTCTTTTCTCCTCTCCTTCTCTGCTTTCACGTGTTTCTTGTTCTGCTTCTCTTCTAATCCTTATTTTTTTTTCTTTTCTTTCTTTCTATTTCACTCCTAACCCTTAAATAGCCATACAATGGGCCCCATGGAGATTTTTGTCCCTAGTTGACCCTTTTGAGCCTTATGGAGATTTCTTTGTTACCTTTGTAATGTGGGCTGGTTGTTTGGTTGGAAAAATGGGGAGTTGTGGTTCTTAACTCTCAATGGAGCTAGTTTATTGAAAATGCAATTGTCTCTTGCCCCAAAGAAAAAAAAATTCAAAAAATTCAAAAGATGAACTCCATGGCTGGATGGAGTTCAAAAAAAAAAAGTCAAAAGAAAAAAATGAACTCCATGGAATGGGTGGAGTTCCAAAAAAAAAAATAAAAAATTCTGAAACAAAAGGGGGTTGAGAGACTTGTGTGCTAAGTATCAATTGCTTTAAGCTCCGGTTTTCATGAAGGACCACACTCAAATTTTGTGCAGCCTTAGTCTTCCTTAGGGACCACCTACCTTGTGCTTTACCTAGCCAACATCATAACCCTTTTGAAGTCTCATTCAATAATGCATTGTCAACTTTAGTTGCTCTTGAGGAAATGATTCTCAGAACCTATGAACTTGCTTGTGTGCTTAGTGCACTAAACAATTGTCTCATGCTAGGATGTTAGCTCTAAATGCTTCTCATAGTGGACTCTAATTCTTCTTTATCTAAGAGTAGCATGAAGTTGATTGTTGAATTTTTCTCTTGGAACTAACTACATTCACTTGATCCCCCGGTTTTCTAAAACAGTATCCCTCTTTTGGCATGTGTGTTGGAAGCAATTCTTTGTGCTTGAGGGCAAGCTAATCTTAGTGACGCTTGAGGGCGATCTGTCGTTGAGTATAGTGGTGTGATGACCCGGGTTTATATGATGTTTTTATGGTTTTTCCTTGTAGGTTTTGAGTCTTTTTCTTGTGTCTCATGTAGTGTTTCATGCATTCTCATACATTTTTATTCTTTTCTTTAGTCTTTATTTTGTTTTGGTAATTTAGTAGTTTTATAGGTAGTTTTCTTGCATTTTAAGTAAAGTTTAGGACTTGCATGGTTTTGTTGTGTTTTATGAAGGACCTCTTGTGCTAATGAGCTCTTGGAGCTTCTAGAATCTTCCTTGACTTGTTGGTTAGGTTTAGAGAGCAGAAACTGAAGGAGAAAGAAGGCCAAGAAGCATGGAATTGATGAAGAACTTAAAGAGGATTGAAAAGAGGAGTTTCAGAAGCCAAAAAGTCCTTTTCAGGCGAGCTTAAGCGCCTAGGCGCTGGGAATGGGCGCCTAGGCGCCAATTAGCTCCAGAAAGCATGTTTTGGGCATGCAATTGGCGCTCAGGCGCTCTGAATTGGCGCCTGAGCGCCCAGAACAGCCCAGACTCGGGAATTTTGCCTATAAATAGGATTTTAGTCATTTTCTTTTGTAATCTTTTGATACTTTGTAAAATTCAGAGGTAGAGGATCATCTAGGAGAGTGAGAGAGGGCTTCCAAGCTTGTGTTCAAGGTTCATGCTTGGCTAATCTCTCTTCTTTTACTTTGGTTTTCTTGTAAGACTTTTCCTTTTAAGTTATAATCTTAAGTTCTTTCCCATATGTTCTTCTTCTTTCCTTGAATCCCATATCCATGCTTTATGTTTCAAGTTAGAACATGTGCTAGCTTTATGCTTTTCTATAATAGAACGGAAGTTTGTTATAGATTAGAGACTTGTTGTGGGATTACCCCTTCTTTGCTTGCTACTAGGAATAAAGGAAGGGTTGGGGTTTGTTGGCCTGAATTTACATGATCTAAAACCTCATATAAATGACTAAGTACACAAGGAATTGGGCTTAGCTTTTAGTATGGGAGAATTGCTTATGTGAGGAATCAATAAGTGAGTAACTAGGCTATAACATCAAGGAGAGATTCATGAGAACATGTGCTTAGAATGATGTGCTTGAATTGATTAGTTGAGCAAGAACCCAAAGTAAATCACTCTTTCTTCTCATTCTTTGTTTCATTTCTGAATTTGTATTTTCTTTTTCCTTATTACTACTTCGACATATGTTTGCCTCAATATAACAAACCTTCGGACTCAAAGCTTGAACCGAATCTATTCACTCACAATCCCTGTGGTTCGATATTTAAAACCGGGTGGATTCGTACACTTGCGGATTTACCAACAAGTTTTTGGCGTCGACAACACACTTTGTTCAGGCTTGTGTAATCCGTACACATTCTCCACTTCCCATTAGCTTTCTTGACCATCACTACGTTGGCGAGCCAGGTTGGGTACTGCACTTCACGAATGAATTGAGCCTTGATTAACTTTTTGGTTTCTACTTGCACCGCCTTGTTTTTTTCATCACTCATCCTTCGCCTTGTCTGGATGACGGGGTTCGCTCCTGGCCGTATAGCCAGTTTATGAGTGATTACATTGTGGTCAATCCCTGGTACATCATTAATTGTCCAAACAAATAGATCTATATTATCTCCCAAAAGGACGATCAACCTTTCCTCCTGTTCGTTTCTCAAACTGCTGCCGATTTTTAAAACCTTATCCTTGATTTGTGCTGATTTAGTTTCTTCCAAAGGTTGTGGGCGGAAATCGTCAGCATCATCCCTTGGGTCCAAAGTAAACCCTTCTTGTGGAAAACTTTCTGTGATACGGTGGCTTTCCTTGGCGGCCTTTCGCCCGTAGAGCGCCACACTTCTTAGGTAACATTCTCTCGCCGCATTCTGATCCACGCGAAGGACGCCAATCTTCCCGTTGCAGGCTGGGTACTTAATAGTTAAATGAGCGGTTGAAATCACAGCGCATAACTTGTTAAGAGTGTCCCGCCCCAAAAGTACATTGTAATTAGCTCTACACGCCAATACTAGGTATTTGACTTGAAATTTCTTGACAAATTCCCCTTCACCGAAGGTCGTTGGCATTTCCACGTATCCTCGCACATTGACACGATCCCCTGTGAATCCCACCAGGGTTCTTTATATGGTTTCAAATCTGACTCCTTCAGCCCCAGGCGATCAAAAGCATCACCATAAATAATGTCCGCCGAAGATCCCTGATCTAAGAACACTTTATTCATCATGTAATTGTTAACTCTGATTGTTACAACAATCGGGTCATTGTCCACATAACGCTTTCTGGCCTTGCTAGAAATCACGCCTCCTCCAAACCCTCATGCGATGGATGCGCATTCCCCTACAGGATCGCCCAATTCTTCTACTACCTCCTTTCCTTTTCCTTTGTCCGCCTGAGTTACCTTGGCGGCCACTGGTGTTGCTGCATCTTTAAAAAAATTTGCCAGATGTCCAGCCTTAATTAGCCGGTCGATCTCCCGCCGCAAGTTCCAACAATTATCCGTTGTGTGCCCCAACGTTTTGTGGTACTCACACCATCTCCTTGTGTCTACATTAGTTGGTGGTCGCCGAGGTGGTGGCGGATATTGCACAACATTTGTCTGTCCTACTGCCCTCAATATGGTGCTTAGGGGTGCATTCAATTTAGTAAGTGGAACCGTATTTGGCAAGGCAACATGTTGACCAGCCGGAGCTGTGGTGGTGCCTTGGGGACAATGTGTGATTTAAGTGTGGGGGTGAGAATCTTATTTAGGAGTAGTAGAACCTCAGTTAGGATAGTTTGCAATTATAATTTATTTGCTTTGTTTTTATTGTTTTCAATAAAATAGTTCACACTTTTTCAATGAGTTTTAGAGATGCTGAGTTTGTGAGCAATGTAACCACTTTTCTGTTAAGTTTCATGTCTCTTTTGGATGAAGTTGCTTGTATTTTGAGTTCATCATGATTTGCATTGAGAATTGATTTGTTGGATTCATTGTGTTATATGTTTGCCATGTGAGAATACCTTGTGAGGTTTTGGACCAAACACTTGAATGGTAATGTCTTTGCCATCATTCTCTTCTTTCTTGTGTGATTTCCTCATGTTTATATGCACTGCAGAACTTGACTTGATTCTGACTGAAATTGTTGTTCATGTGTATACATTGAAGTGATAAGGCATTCTTTTTCAATAAGTTATATGCCTAAAAAGCTGACCTTGCATGTTTTAACCTTTGTTTTAGCCCCTTTGAGCCTAATATCTCCATTCTTTTGTAGCTCAATACAAGCCTAAGTGAAAAACAATGATGATACCTTACCTTAGGAAATGTAAGAGCTTTGGAATTGACTTGGGAATGAGTATTCAACAAGTGCGGGGGTGATTTATTTGAATGCATGGTCTAAGTTGCTCTAAAAAGGTACCTTCCTTGTGGATAAATTGTAAGCAAGCTGAAAAAAAAAGTTGAAAGAAAAAAAAATGGAAATGCTGAAAAAAAAAATATGCAAATGTCAAAAAAGAAAAAGAAAGAAAAAAAGAGAAGTTACAAAGTGAAGGAAGGTACTAAAGAAAGAAAAGGAAGTGGAAGTTGAAAAAATGAAGTTGTATAAGGAATAATGTGTTAATTCTTGGGGTTGTGAGTAAGTTTAATTTGAATTTTTCCCCATTGCTCTTATTTTTCCTAAGGTTTTAACTCTGAATATCTTTCATAAATCCTTCCTTGACCTTAGCCTCATTACAACCTTCAAAAGTCCTTTGATCTTTGTATGCATTTGTTCAATTTAATTGGTGTGTTAGAATCTTGTGAAGCCTATGATAGATGCATGTTTTCATGAGATGATGAGAGTTGCTTAAGCATAATTAAACACAAGCCCAAACACTTGAGAGTAGAGAGTATAACACTTGCATCCAACTTTGATGTTCAATTTGCGATTTCTTGTTGGCTTGGAATGTAGGTGATGGAATCTAATTTGTCTAATCTTTGTGGAAAATGAAGTCGCTGTTTTCTTGCTCATAAATCTGAATTTCTACTTCTCAAAGATAAGTGTGAGCTGAGTTTTTATGTTTTAGGAAGTACTTGTTATCATAATTGATTTTCTGAATCTTTTTTGAAGTTAAGTTTTGCCCAGGAGTGCAAAAGGTTAAGTGTGGGGGTATTTGATAAGCGCATAATTGATGCACTTTACGTGTGTCTTTCTAAGCTTCATTATATATATTTTTGTGCTTAATTGTTATGACTTAGCACAAAAATGCTTAGCACAAAAGGTTAATTGATGCACTTAGCCATGTTTTGACCATTAGTGCTTATTTGGATTATTCATGGAAAAGTGCTTAATTCTACACTTTTAATTTCTGTGACTGTTTTGCTAGAACAGGTTGAACCTGGAGCTACAAATATCCAAATTGGGCGCATAATATGTCATTGGAAAGATCACTCGAAGCCCTACAACTTTCATGTTCAGAACAATTTGAGAATCAGCCTCTAACATGGTCATAATTTCCTTGCAAAGTTGCTGTCGCTAATCCTGCGAGTTTGGAACAGTCTGCACTAAAATGATCATATCTTGGGCTATAGAACTCCGAATTAGGATCCGATTGAAGGCCCGCGAAGCTGACTTAAAGATCTACAGCTCTCATGTTTACCTCAATTGAAGATTCAGACTTCTTATGGGACCCACGAATGCCTGATTGTTCAGCAGCTTACTCCTTTATGTGGGCCCGATTTTGTGAAGATTTAGAAAAGATTTAGATGACAAAGATTGTTACTTGATGAACAAGTTTATTTATTAGTATAAATAAGTGAGTTTAGGCTTTTGTTAGACCTCACCACACACCACCTCACCATACCACCTCACCACATCTCACCATCACCTCCTCCACCTTCTCCTAATATCTCTCTCCATCTTTTCTAGTATGAGTTGCTAAACTCCATAGTTAGTCTTAGGATTTTTAATATTCTTGTGTTTGCAAACTTGAGGTTCTGTTCTTAATGCAAATTTCTTTCTTTATTAATTCTTTTCATCTCTATTTCTGATCTAGGGTTTGCTTAATTCCTTAGGTTTAGGAATAAGAGTTGGTGCATGTTCGCTTAGTTCATGTTAGTTCGTAACTGTTTCTTAATCGCTTAGTTTAGGAAACTGTGAATTAATTTCCGCTTAGTTAATTAGTTCTCACGAATTAGGGAATTGATAAGGAAGAATTAATCTTTTGTAACCAATGAAGGTTTGTTGCACTTGAATGTTATAATCCGATGACTAACGTTTTCTCTCTTCTGTCTAGTCTATTTAGTTATTGCTTTGTTACTTTTCAATCCAATCAATCAACCCCCTTTTAGGTTTCTTGTTTTACTCTAATATCAATTAATAATTTATCAAGTCCTTGTGAGATCGATCCTGGTGTTCATCACCTTGTACTGCATTCAAAGCAGAATACTTTGGCACGCACCCGCGACAGTGCGTTGAAGTACTGCACGATTGTTGTCTCGACCGCCGCCGCGTCCGCCATGACGACCACCACCTCTACGGCGATGGTCACGGCGACCCACACCGCACGAATGAGTTTCGATGAATCGTAACTCTCATCTTCTACGTCACTTGTAGATCTAGGTTAGAGCCACAGACGGCGCCAATGCTGCGTTCTAAGGTAAGTTTAAGTAAGAAAGGTACAAAAAGCTAACCCTAGCAGAGCACTAAAATAGTAAAGATGTAGTAAAAGGGAATATTCTCATTAATGGTCATAAAAGTTGGTGGTACAAGGTGATGACCTTCCCTTTTATAGAGGGGTATGATCATGACATAGACTTTTCCTACATTTGGGCCTGACAACCAGGGCCCAAATCCCTATGCACATAAGACAAATCCAAGAGAATCTTCCAGCTGGCTTACGGGACCACTTAAAGGGGGCGAGAATCCTCGGAATTTCGCCAGTTCCCGCAATGTCTTCCTTCGTCTAGCTGATTGCTTGTTTTGGGCGGGCATGGAGGTCTTTATATCCCGCACAGTCCACAATGTTACCAGAGTAGAACAAGATTAGATCACTGGAGTCTGGAGTGGAGGACATTTGTATTTGGGCGGTCGGCAAACTGTCAGACGATGACAGACGATGATGTGAGCAAATGCTACACTACTGGAAGAATGTTGTTGTGGTGATCGACGAGGAGATCGATTCGCCTCCCTTCCATTGCGTCGCAACGAAGCTGTCCCAGTTGCCCTCGTTTGCCTCCTCAGCAGCCTGCTCTAAGATATCCCTGTGCTAAGAGTTCTCTCTCCCTAAATCCGCATAATCTACACTTTGGTCAGGACGACAAGGGAAAGCCTACATGGAAGCACAGAGCGAAAGAAGACATGTAAATGCATAAACATATTGCAACAGGAAGCAAGAGCAATGTCGCGCTGCCGGGAGAAAGGCGCCGCCATCACATAGGAAGTAGGGCCAGCAAGGTCGAAACAAGGGAAAGGCACAAGGAATCGACTTCTCTTTCTAGGAGATCTAAACAAATGATTGAATTCATAGGAGCACGGTGGCAGCTCTAGGAAGGCCGAAACGAAGCCTCACCACTTGAAAAAGGCTCGCCTCTACGAGGCTGCCTTGAACCCTAACAGAGGACGAAAAAGTCTCTCACGAGAAGAGAGAGAGAGAGAGAGAGAGAGAGAGAGAGAGAGAGAGAGAGAGTGAGCTTCAAACGAACAAAATAAGATAGAGGTGCACTGAACTGGCTCCGGAAGACTGGATCGAAGCCTCGCCGCCTGGAAAGGGGAGCGCCAGTAGGCCAACATGAAACCTAGTAGACGTTGTAGAAGACTCTCGCGAGAAGGACCTTCTTCACAATTATTTTATTTTACCTAGAACTAATTATTAGTTTTTCTAGAACAAAAACTAATAATTGCTTATTGAAAATAGCTAGAACTAATAAATACTAATATATATCATCCTGATTAATCTTATATATCTCATATGATATCACCAATGGAAGGGTCCGTTTATTTTACATTTGGATACAAATAATTTTAAAATAAAGGAATATGATCCGAATAGAGGTGTGGTGCTGTTTGTTGTCGTGGATCTATTTTGGGCGCTATGGTTCTGGGCTCCAGAGTGCTGCTCGAGGTCGGCGGTGAAAGTAGTGAAATTTCGGGCCGACCGTGTGCTGTTTGGGGTCGTTGTCGGGTTTGTCCCTCTTAGATTGTTATGCTTTCGTTTTCCGGTTGCAGTCCTGTGCTGATTCGTATCCCCTGCAATCGCTGGAGGAGCTCTGTTTTTGTTGGGTTATGTGGTCTTTCTTTGTCATATCTTGGTCCTCGACATATGCTCATTCTCATTGGTCGTATAGTGCTTGATCCGGTTTTTGACCTTGTCAATGTCGCTCGCGGGTTTTCCTGCATTTTGTGTAGGGTAGGTGTTCATTAATTAGGTGCTGCATTTCTAGAGTTATATCTTTAGGCGCATTTGAGCAATTTAATTTTTAGGTATTTCTATGTAATATTGAAGAGGATTATGCTCACTTCGTTGAGTTGTGTTGATACCACTAACCATTCTATCTAATAAAACTTTTGCTTTAAAAAAAAAGAGTGAAACATAGAAGTACAAAAAATTATAGATGATATATATAATGTAAAGATCAATTTCAACATGAGTAATTTTATAACGATCATTTAAACAAACCCCTCACAATATTTGATAAACATACTTTTAAAGTTTGAAAGACACTTCTATTCAACAGAAAAACATACAAACAAGACATAGTTTGTTAGTACATTTATTTAAGTGTAAAGCGAAAAAGACTATGAAGATAGAGACTCTAAGCCTTTTTCCACAGACATAATTATTTGCTTACGTAACTTTTTAAAACTAGACAACAAGTTTTACAACTTCAATCACAATTTGCTTGCAATTTGGAAGTTGGATCTATCAGGTAATTTGAGGCTCTCCCAATCCTCATCATTGACATTTTTAAAGAATTGATCCACCATTTCTTCGTTAACCAGCTCTAGCTTTGAAGGCTCCCACTAGTTAACAAAATTAAGAATTGAGAAAGAAAAAATTGGTGCAAGATCATAGGTTGAAAAGAAATATTCAATACAGTTTTCTTGATCTCTATACTCTTACCTTGGGTTTGTTGTTTTTCTCAAAAAACTTTGCCCTTGAACCCTAAGCACGCATTTAAAGTTGAAGGGTGGAAATCATTAGCGACACAACTATTCTTATTAAATTAATTCACTATATTAATGGTATAATTATTTTCAAGACAAAAAAAATACAACTTCATACCAGTTTCCACTAAAAGAAAATCATATGAACTTTTTTTACTTAATTTTCTCTCTCAAATAAAATACCCGAAAATTTACCTCATAGAAATCATTGCTAATAGTCCTTCTTAAAAAGTGGCAAGCAATGTTGTAATCCCGGTAGAGACATTGTTCAATGTTTTGTGTTCGACCTTTTCTGATCTAAAAGGAATAAAGTTCACGATTTGAGTTACTGAACAATAACAATAATAATAAAAGTTGATATATAACCACATAATGAAATTATTAACTTTTTAATTTTCTGCTTTACACATACTGATTTTAAAAAAAATCATGAGGCTGGTGGGACTTGATGAACGCATGGAGCTTAATGCATCCGTGATCCACATTTCAGCTTCAATTTCTGACTCATTTTCCTATATGATAAGAAAACGAGTCAAATATATGCCTAGCTAGTATTCAGCATATATAATATATAGTACGATATATATAAGTGAATAAAAGCTTATAAAATCGTTCAAAAAAAAAAGCTTATAAAAAAAATATAAGTGAATAAAATGTGTTGTTCATTTACTTACCAAGGATTGAATTATTTCCTCCACTGTCCTTTTTGAGAAACACTTGTTTATAGTCTCTAATCTTTTGTTTTTGTAAAGAGTGTTAGTTACTACACCATATATATAAGTCTCAAGAAATGATGATAATTATTTTTCATAATTTACCTTCTGAAATAGCTGTCTTTCTTCAAATCTTCTTTCTCCGCGAACGTTTCTATAATGCTAGCAATTGTAGATACATTGGAAGAAGTGGCATCTTCTAGGGCATGGTCCAAAATTCATACAAATCGTCACTAACACATAATTTAATTAATTCGTCACTAATATTTCAAAATTCATACAAATCGATTAAAAATCTTTATATATATCTTGGAAGCACATAATAATTAACAGAGAGAAGAGGTAGGTTTTGTTTTAATTTACCATGGATGGGACAAAATGAGTGGCTAAACCACATTCTGCAATTTCTGCTCCATGTAAGCGTGCCCCGGTGATCAGCCCCAAGTATTCACATTAATTAAACGTAAATGGAAAAAAGAAAAAGAAAAAAAAGGCCCACTTCGGGATGGTTCTCAGTTTAAAGTTTTTAAATTTTATAAAACTAAAACTAGTTTTAAGTTTTCAATTTTTAAAACGGTTGTAAAAGTCAGATGGAAATTAAAAAAGAATATAAAATGTTTCAGTGGGGATACATAAATCACGGAAGGTTTTTGACATCCACTTTTGTTTTACTAACTCATGAATTAACATAAACCTGATAAGATTGGTGAAGTCATGTGACAAATACACGTAGGATAAGTGAAGCCATATGACAAAGGTCACCAGACCACCACCTCTCAACTAGTAGGGACTGTGTTCAAATTTTGTTCTGGAAATGGACCATCTTTAAACTTAGTGTATTATATAAGACCAAAACATTATTTAACCCTAAATATATTAGTAAAATTGGAAAAAATATTAAATGATTCATAAATATTATAAAATAATTATATTTATGAAGAAAAAAATTTTCTTAAAAAAGAGACTTTAATAAATAGAGACGAGAAGTAATTTTGTTTTGGTATAAACAAAAGAATTGCATTAAAAGGGGTACAAGGGGTGCCCCAACCCTTAATACAAGAGAGGGAAGAGAAAAGAGAAAGAAACCATAACAGAGCAAAGAAACAACAGAGAAATTAGTACAGGCTTTGACAGAGACTAGCTAGCTAATAGTATCATCAAATAACCTCCAAGCAAAGCATTGGGTGAGATTGTCATTCAAACAGTGTGTACGAGAATCCCTTTATCTTGACTTTTAACCAGGACCAAGACTTCAATTGAATCAAGTCTAGCACCTTTTGAATATTAACTTCTTCATCCTTGAATATCAATGCATTTACCAGATGACATTAATTGCTACAATCCATATGGCCCAAGCACCACGCCTCCATCTCTGATTGCCATGTCCCTGCAAGAATTGCACAAAGTTCACAGCGCAGTCCTGCGGTATTACAGAAGAAACTCCGCACCAATTATTTAGAAACGTCCAGACCCTCCACGAAAAATTACAGGAAAAGAAGAGGTGAGAAGTGCTCTCTATTGTGTGCAGGCAAATAACTACACATAATTCAATAACATACCAAAATAACCAGGAAGTCTAGAGAGGAAGTAACTTGCACCCACATCTGGAAAATGTCCTATAAATGCCTCTGGCATAGCAAGTACCTACACATATATAATCGATAACATTATTCAATAATACCATAAAAAAAACTAATGATGTTTACACCTCAACTAATCGATAACTTTGTTAAACAATAGCCATTAAAAACTGCTCCCCATGTCAACAATTTTTTTCACCCAGATCGAGCCATCATCCTTGGACTGGGCGAGACCCCAGGGTCCCTCGCCCAGGAGACCTGACCTTGGGCGGGGGATGCGCCATGACCTTGGGCCTTCCTTCCCGAGGCCCAACTGCCCCGTTTAGATAGGATAGAGGCGCCAAAGCCCAACTCCACCTCTATAAATAGGAGGGGAATACCAATTGTAAAGGACTCTTAGCTCATTTGAGAAATAATAGCATTGAAATTCAGTTATATTTTCTCTTTCTAAGCGGTTAGAGTTTCTCTCTCTAAGCATTCACATCACTTTCCTCACACTTTAGGTACTACCTTCCCTCTCTATGTTCTAGCACGGAACATTTGGCGCCGTCTGTGGGGAACGGTAGATTTCTATTCCCGGACTACGTGGATCACGATTCAGTGGAGTGAAGCTTGTTCTTCTAAGCAATTGTTAGCGAGTTTTTCGTAGATTGTGATCCAGAAGTGGATTCCTTGATTTTCCGTACAGTTTCTTCCGTTTTCCGAGTTTTTCCGAAGAAATTCTCCAATTTTGATGGAAACGCGTCGCAGACGACGTGATGAAGATCCTGGACATCGGCATGTTTCGCCGACGTGCCGCGTCAGAGGCAGGCCGCGACGTGCGCAGGTGCAACGTGAGGAGACAGATCAGGTGACTCCTCCTGCTCCGCCTCCACCTCCTCCTTCTCCGACGCCTCCGTTGCCCTCATCGCCGTCCTCGCCAGAGCGGCAGAGGTCACCCACAGCGTCAGGATGAGAGACTCAGGCACCTCAGGCACCGATCTCCAGCCAAGATTGGAGACTTCTGATTAGTAGTATTGATGATATACGACAACGAAACGAGTATCTCCAAGAGCAGCTAGAGTATTAACGTTTTGAGCAGCAAGACGAGGGAGAGCGCGAGGCAGAGGTTGTGGCTGAGTTCGAACCATTTTCAGCGGCGGTGAGAGAAGTTGCCATTCCAGACAATATGAAGAATATAGTGCTGGAAACCTACAGTGGAAAAGCTGATCCCAAGGAACACAAAGATGGTGATTAGCGCCGCTTCTGATGCGGTCAAGTGTAGGATGTTTCCAGCCACGTTCAAAGGCACAACAATGGCGTGGTTCACGACTCTACCACGAGGATCCATCACGAACTTTCGAGATTTCTCATCCAAATTCCTTGTCCAGTTCTCGGCGAGCAAAACTAAGCAGGTGACGATTGAAGATTTGTACAACGTGCGTCAATCTAAGGGCGAGACTTTGAAACAGTACGTGAAGCGGTTCAGCGCTGCATCAGTAAAGATAGAGGAATCCGAGACAAATGCCTGTGCCCGCGCCTTTAAAAACGGATTGCAGCCAGGGAAGCTAAATAGTAAATTGAGCCGGAAGCCAGCCAAGTCAATCGCGGAGGTGCGAGCCCGGGCGAACACGTACATACTTGACGAGGAGGATGACGCTTTTAAGCGGAGACGCGCGAAGGTAGAGAAAGATGGCGACCAGAGGGATGTGTCACCAGAAGATAAGCCGAGCAAGGAGAAAGTAGAGGGAAGCAGAAGGCGGGACAGGAAGGTTCGAACAGGGGAAAGGGTGCCGAAGGAATCTTTGTATCCCAAAAAGGAAAATTTTGAGCAGCGCCGGCCCTGTCATTAGGCTGACCCACGTCGCCGGGAGGAGGCAGGGAAAAGTCTGAACGCCCACCTAACAGAGCTGCTGTGTGAAGTTAAGGTGGCGCACGCAGTTGAAGAGGGCGAAAGAGGGGCTGACCCGCTGCGGGCAACGACAGACAAGACCAAGTGGTGTGAATATCACCGCTCAGCGGGGCATGATACGGGGGATTGCTTTACTCTGAAGAATGAGATCGAGAGGCTCATCCGAGAGAGGCGGTCGCAACTTAATGAAAGCGGCGATCGCTGGAACGGAGAGCGACAGCAGGGGAACAGGTATAGGGGGTCTCGCCAACAAGACGATCGTCGGTGAGAGGATTGTCGCCACACGCCAAATACTGACAAAAAGGAGACGCTGGCCGCACGGAAGAAAGGAGCGGAGGAAACCTTTAATAAGGATCTTGAGCCGCCGGTTGGCACGATAAATACAATTGCAGGAGGTTTCGGCGGGGGTGGTGTAACAGCCTCAGCAAGGAGAAGACATGCTAGGGCGGTAACGTCGATGCAACAATACGAGACTCCTTTTGGGTTCCAGCATCCTGACATAGTAATTTCAACGACAGACTTTGACGGGGTTAAAACGCACAAAGATGATCCTATAGTCGTCATGATCAGGATCAACAGTTTCAATGTCCGTCGAGTCCTTCTGGACCAAGGCAGCTCTGCTGATGTCATCTATGGAGATGCATTCGATCAGCTGGGATTAACGGATAAAGATTTAATGTCTTATACAGGAACTCTGGTGGGGTTTTCCGGCGAGCAAGTTTGGGTGCGGGGATATATAGATTTGGACACAATCTTTGGGATCGATGAGAATGTCAAGCTCCTTCGTGTGAGATACCTCGTGATACAGGTCGTAGCTTCATACAACGTCTTTATAGGAATAAATACACTTAACCGTCTTTGTGCGGTAATCTCCACGGCCCATCTGGCGGTCAAGTATCTGCTGATGTGCGGACGAGTGGGAAAGATTGAAGTCGACCAAAGGCGAGCCAGAGAATGTTACAACAACTGCCTCAGCATGTACGGCAAAAAAGGAGCTGGCGATGGACACCGGTGCCACGAGGTTGAGATTTTGGAAGGCAAACAAGACAGGTTGAGCAGGAGGAAGCCGGGGACAGAACAGATTCTCGACAGGAAGGTAAAGAGGCAACGGGACAGTCAGAGCCGGGTTAAGCAAGAAGGTAAGGCAGGGCGAAATGAGCAATTCACAGATATCCGGGCAGAGGAACGCTGGGCTGGGATTATTGATGACTTGGAAAGGTATAAGTTTAGTAGCGGGTGCTGGCAATCGAGCCTAGGCTCACGCCAGGTCAGGAGCGGCGATTGGAGAAGTTGGTAGAGGATAATTTCGACCTCTTCAGCTAGAGTCCGAAAGATGTGACACTATGGGAACTTCCGCGGTTCAGGACACAAGCTCTTTCGAGCAAGGGACTGAACGAGCAGGAAGGGAAAGCAGCGATCAGCCAGGAAATGGACTCAGAGGTTTTTCAGAGCCAAGGTTACGAGCAAATGGGAAAGGAAGTGCTCGGGCTGACCCAGGAAAAGCAAAAGGCGGGGAAGATAGACCTGACGTACCGCAACAAGAACAAGGGAAAGGCTAAGGCAAAGCAAGGGAAATCAGACAGAACAATGACCTGCGGGAACAAAAAAGCCAAGTGGAATGAACGAGAAAGTGAATTAGAGGCAAGCTGGCAAGAAAGGTAATTCCGCGATGACAGGGACTGGGCGGCGAGTATGTCAGGCACTAAAGGCGAGGTGCTGGGCATAATACTTTGATTTGGGAGTTTGGCAACCGAGGCAAGAACGCAGCCTGGCAACCGGGGCGAGGATGCAGCTAAGGAACAACGCTGGGAGGAATAAGACAAAAATAAAGATGCACTCTTTTTCTCCATCTCAATGAGGCATCCCTCAATGTACAAAAAATCTTTTACAGATGAAATGCAAAAAGGATATTCACCAGCAGTACTCCTAATTCAAAAGATGTGGTCGCCCGGTGGGAAAAATTCCCCGAAGGTGGCAATCCCAACACGACCTTGATGTCTGGGGATTTCTCCGGGAAAGTCCGGCGCGAACCGGTGCTATCCAAATAGCAGCTCAACTAACATGTCACGTTCGCTCGGTGGGAAAAATTCCCCGAAGGTGGCAATCCCAACACGACCTTGATGTCTGGGGATTGCTCCGGGAAAGTCCGGCGCGAAGCACTGACCTCTCGTTGGCGATGTGTGCGAGAAAGCGACTTATCCCCAAAATGGGGTGGGTCCCTTATCCCCTTAGTCTCCCTGAAATCTGGGAATACGAGGCCTCCCTGAAATATGGGCGAGAAAATAAACTAGGCATAAGTCTGGGTAAACCCATATGGCCATTGGGCCCCCAGCAGTGTAAGCCCTTGGCGGGATGAAACCGCCAAGGCCACACATGCTCTTACGATAAATATTGGTGTGAGTAAAAGCCTCAAAATGAGCAAAAGTCCTAGTTTCTTCGGCATACCTTCAAAATCGCTACACGAACGCGATGCAAAAATTCCTAAAAAGTTTCCTAAATGGCGACGGGCGAGCGCAAGGCGAAAATTCCTAAAAAGTTGCCTAAATGGCGACGGGCGAGCGCAAGACGAAAATTCCTAAAAGAAATTTGCCTAAATGGCGACGAGCAAACGCGAGATGAATTCAAACTAAGGAAAATATAAGAACATTAATCAATTACAAAAGATGATAAAGAGAGTCAAAAAAAAAAAAACAACAAGAGTGTCAGTTACACATAGTTATTTTTACATTGACGATTTTTCCCTCTCAATTTCAGCAGCAGCGGCGAAACGCTCGGCGGTGAAGCCCGAAGGATCGTCAAGGCCAACGAGCCCATGCGAGGTATTCTTCTTGAAAGCCCCCATTCCATCAAGGTTAATTCCTGGGTAGAGATGTTGAACCTGGGCCTTGGCGAGAAAGAAGCTGCGACCACGTTCTTCCACGACCTCAGCAGCAACATCAGCCACCAACTGGGCCTGAGAGGTTTTGATTTTGGATTCCATATCCGCGAGGGCCTGGTTTTCTACCTCAAGTTGTGACCTCACATCAGTCAGGGCCTCGTTCGTCGCACCCAACTCGCTCTGAAGGAACGCGATCTCCTTGCCTTGAACGATGCAAGCGGCCCTGCCGGCGTTGATTGTCTCCGTTTTTGCCTTCAACTCTTGCTGAAGTTCATACCAATCCAACTCCAAATCATTCGTCCTTTCCTTTCAAGCAGCCAGGTCCCCCTCGTGGTAGTTCATATCAATGCCTACGTTGGTCAGTTTCCTCGTTTGAGCTACCACCTGGGTCAGCAACTTGTCCTATTCATTATGAGCCTCCTACGTGGCCGCACGGTAACCTTCAACCTCTTGTTGAAGTTTCTCCACTTCTGTGGAAGAAGCTGAGTCTTGGGATAGTTGGGCGAAGAGACACCCCACTCGCAAGAGGTGGTTGAGGGCTTCATGCGCTGCGATGTTGTTCTGTACTAGGGAAAGCTTACGTAAGAGAATGACAGAAAGTAAACCCTAGCAGAGCACTCAAAATGGCAAAAATATTATAAAAGGAATATTCTCATTAATGCTGAAAAAGTTGTTTCGTACAAGCTGATGACCTTCCCTTTTATAGAGGGTGAAATCATGACATGGACTTTTCCTATATTTGGGCCTGACAATCAGGGCCCAAATCCCTGTACATATAAGACAAATCCAAAGGAATCTTCCAGCTGACTCGTGGGTCCACCTAAGGACGGGCAAAGAAGCTCGTTGTGTCATTGTTCCCGCCATGGCTGTCTTCGGTCAGTTATTGTTCATTTTGGGCGGGCATAAACATCCTTTATGTCCCGCCCAGTCCACATGCCCCCAAGACATGAGGCTCGGGTAACTTGAGTCGAAATGTCTTTAATATGCTACTTCGTAACCCGCCTTTATTGTTTACTCATTCATCGCCATTTCGTTGTTCGTTGATATGACGCCACTTTTATGTTTCGTCATTGTTATAACCGTCAATCACGTCTTTTCAACTGACGCACGTAATCCTTGTTTTTCGGGATTTCGTCATCATTTGCCATAAATGCGGTTGTGCGTCTCGAGGAGTTACATCTTTTTTCAGTTTCATGCCTTTTCAAATTTCGAATCTCACGTCTCTTCACGATCTTCCCCCACTCATTCTCTCTCCTCCTTTTCCATCTGTAAAAACCCCTTTTTACTTTTCACTTTTCACTTTTCTGAAACTCTTTTCCTGAAAACTTTCTCTGCAATTCTTACTTTTTTCTCTTCAAACTCCGGGGAACCTCCCTTGCTCCGGTCGTCGTCATTGCGCGGTGCTCCCCCATAGCCGACGTCCTCCTTACTCAATCCTGCAGTTCTTCCTCCGGTTAGTTCTTCCTCTTTCTTGAAACTTTTCGTTTACTTCTTTTTTCTTCTTGAATCTGTTCATCTTCTTTTTTCTTCTTGAGTCTGTTCATCTTCTTTTTTCTTTTTATGAAACTGCCCCGTATGTCGTTGCAAAACACCAGCATTTCTTCCCTGGAACTTTCTTCACCCTCTACGGAGGAGGAAGTTGTTGCCCCCACTGTTATTGAAATTCACTCCTCGCCTTCCACTCAAGAGGATTCTGGACCCACCGGCTCGGTAGATTCCATTCTTTCTTCCAATGGAGACTTGTCCTCGCCCGAATGGCGTTCGAACGCGCATTTGGTTGAAGAAAAATGTCTTTTGCGGTCCATATGGGGCAGCATAGGGAGCACCAACTCGCTTCGAATATCTGCCCAGGGGTTTACCAAGATAAATCCCGCCACCTCTAATAACGAAGACCTTCAGTTGAATGTTCTTCCATGTGGCGATAATGATTGTGTTCTTTTACGCAAAGAGTCGTTCGATGAATCGCCCGATTTCTTTTTTGTTTATGGTTATTTTTTCTTAGACTTGAATATCAAACTCCCGTTCTCGCCTTTTATATGTCACGTTCTTTCCTTTCTGAACGTGGCGCCTTGTCAACTTCAACCCAACGCCTGGGGTTTTATCCGCTGCTTTGAAATTCTCTGCGAACACTTGAGTTTCACTCCCACCTACCCCTTGTTTTTCCTTTTCTATAAGTCAGTCACCACAAAACCTACATCCGTTAAGTGGGTTCCCCTTTTAGCCCGCAAGAACATGAGTCGATTCACCGCCCTTAAAAGCCACTACAAAGTGTGGCAGAAAAAATACTTCAAAGTTATGGAGTCGCCCGAAATAAAGAACTTGTTCCGGGATTCCGACAATAATCCTCTCTTCCCCTTTTACTGGACAAAAAACCCTCGCCGAAAAAATCCGTTTCATATGACGCCTTGGATGATTCTGAGCAAGGCATCGCCGATTATCTTCGCACACTACCAGTAATCTCTGGTCATGACTTGATTGAGGCGTCGAAATCCGGCACTTTAGATCAATTTTTTAGTAAGTTTATAATCTTTGCACATAACTTGTTTTTCTTTTTGTTCATGTATCTCGTCTAATTGATGCTTTTCATGCAGCTACGATGGGAAAAAGCAAGGTTGACGCAAACCCAATCAAGATGAAGGAATACCTCGCCCAGTCTGCTGCGGCGGCGAAGAAAAGGGCCGCCGAAGCTGAGCAAAAGAAGAAGAATGAGGGTGCTTCGGGCTCTGATAACGTCAGGGACCCTAAGCGCCAAAGAACTTCAGGCGCTGCTGGTGGCAAACCTCTTCACCAGTCCACTCTCGATCCAGCCGGTTTGGCTTCCAAAAGTCATCCTGCGGAGAAAAAGAAGGGAAATGAAAATGTCCCGCCACCCCACCAGGATTCAAGCATGCTGATCAACCGCCCGCCAACTCCATTTAGCCAAGCTGGCCCTAGCTCAGCCATTGGTGGCGAGGCTCCTCCCCCTTTGCTGAGCTTATCCGATCCTCACTTCAACGGGTTGGACTTCATGACCCGCACTTTTGACAACCGGATTCACAAGGATATTTCCGGTCAAGGCCCCCCCCAACATTGCTTCCCTGGCAATCTTTCATGCACTTTCTGCCGCCAGTACTGTGGCGGGAATGGCTCAGTGTGTGAAGGAATTGATATCGGCCAAGAATAGTTTTGAGAAGAAGGCGGCCGATTATAAGACTGCATATGAGCGAGCCAAGGTCGATGCTGAGACCGTCCACAAAAATCTGAAATCTTCTGAGGAGAAGTGCGCTAAGTTAATTGATGACTTGGAGGCTTCTAACGTGCTCCTTCAGAAGACCAAGTCTTTGAAAGAAGCCATCAACGACAAACACACTGCTGTTCAGGCCAAGTGCCAAAGACTGGAGAAGAAGTATGAACGCCTGAATGCTTCCATTTTAGGGCGTGCCTCCCTCCAATTTTCTCAAGGCTTTCTGGCGGCCAAAGAGCAAATAAGTGTGCTTGAACCGGGCTTTGATCTTTCCCGCATAGGATATCTGAAGGAGATCAAAGATGGTCAAGTAGTTGGCGATGATGACATTGGCCTCGACCTTCTTCCTCAGTTTGATTCTGACAGTGAGCCTGAGGAAGAGAATGGCGAGGATGGGAATGACCAGAACAAGAATGAGGATCAAGGGAAGGAAGACCCTCAAGCTGTTGCAAGCCAGGACAACAACGCCAACAATGAGAACCTGGCTTGAATTTAGATTGTTTTTATTTTGTTAAGTCAAAATTTTGCTTTTGGGCTTCGCCCTTTTGCTTTTTGTTTAAGTCATGTATGGGCCTCGCCCCTTCTTTATTTTTAATGAAATTTGTTTGAGTTCAACTGTTGTTATCTTGAAGTTGTTGCTTATTGAGTTTCTTTTTATTTTGGTCTATATACCTTAGCCGATTTTTCGACGAGGCTTGGTTTCTAGTGGCCACTAGAATTGCCAAGGCTTTTACATCTGATGGCGATACTTTCTTATTTCGAAAGGTTTATTCGCGGTATTGTATACCTTGGTACGATTTGCACTGCATAAACTCGTAATATAAATCAAAAAGTAAGCAACTCTGTTGAAATGATCTTTTCATTACTTTTTCATACATGGGAACAATTGTCCCTTCATTCTTTTCACATGCCGCCTCATTAAAAACCTCTCCAAAGAAAGGAAAAAAGAGTGCGGCTTCATTCACCTTTGTTGTTTCTTTTAACTAAAATACTGCTTCAGATGAGAGGCGTTCCATGTTCGTGGAACCTTTTGACCGTTAAGTTGTTCCAACTTATAAGCTCCTCCTCCCACATCGCCTATAATCCTATAGGGCCCACCCCAGTTGGGCGACAGTTTGTTGTGTTTATCAGGTATGGTATTTTTTCGGAGCACTAAGTCTCCTACCCTCATCGTTCTTGGCACCACTTTTGTTGAAAACTTTCTTGCGACCTTTACTTTTCCCGCCTCATTCCTTATGTGCGCTTCCCGTTGTTCCTCAGGCAGCATGACTAGATTTGCTATCAGATTTTCCCCATTGTCATTCTCATTAAACTGAGCCGCTCGCCAGCTTCGGTTGGCAATCTCCACAGGGAGCATGGCATCAGTTCCATAAGTCAAACGATATGGGGTTTCCCTCGTGCTTGACTGTTCAGTGGTGTTGTACGCCCATAGGACGCCTGGCAATTCTTCCGCCCAAAGCCCTTTCGCTTCATCCAGCTTCTTCTTTAAGCCTTTCAAAATAACCTTGTTAGCTGACTCAGCCTGTCCATTGGTTTGTGGATGTTCTACCGAGGCAAATCGCATTTCAATTCCCATTTCTGCACAAAATTCCCGGGTAACACTACTTGTAAATTGGGTTCCGTTGTCCATTACTAACGCCATGGGGACCCCAAATCTGCAAACACTCCTTCGCCACAGAAAGTTCCTGACCTTAGCGGCTGTGATGGTCGCCACTGCTTCAGCTTCTATCCATTTGGTGAAGTAATCAACCGCCACAATGATATACTTCATTTGAGCCTTTGCTACTGGGAATGGTCCTAAAATTTCAGTCCCCCACATAGCGAATGGCCAAGGCGACATCATAGTTGTTAATTCTTCTGGCGGAGCCTTATGTAAGTCAGAAAAGACTTGACATTTTTCACATTTTTTAACATATTCCAAACAGTCCTTCTTCATTGTAGGCCAGTAAAATCCTGCTCTTAAAACCTTTACTGCCAAGGATCGCCCACCGATATGACTGGAGCACACTCCTTCGTGGACTTCCGCCATTATTCCCGGGGCATCCTTAGTATCAACACATTTGAGCATAGGAGACATAATTCCCCGCCGATACAACTCACCATCCACCAATGTGTAAAAACTGGCCTCCCTGCGTTTTGCTCTCGTGTTCAGATCATCATCCTTTGATGGGTTCTCTAGGAAGATCTTGATTGACTCCATCCAGGAAGGCTCGCCCTCAATCACTGACTTTACTGCTTTTAACTTTATTTCTACCAAATCGATGCTCGGGCGAGGCAGGGTTTCTTGAATGACTGTTTGATAATTGCCCAATCTCCCCGTGCTTGCCAATTTTGCTAACACATCAGCCCTCTCATTTTGACCCCTCGGGACATGCTCTACTTTAATATCTTTGATCTCCATCATTAATATGCGCACCACTTCCAAGTATTTGGAAAGTTGCGGATCCTTCACCTGATACTCGCCTTTCACCTGTTTAACCACCAACTGCGAATCTCCTTTGATGAATAACTTCTGGACCCCTAACTCAATGGCTAGCCTTAAGCCGGCGATCAGAGCCTCATATTCGGATTGATTGTTGCTCGCCTTGAACTCGAATTTTAGAGATTGTTCGATGATCATTTTATCTGGACTTTCAATAGTTATCCCAGCCCCACTTCCAGTGTTATTGGAGGATCCATCCACAGATAGGACCCATTCTCCTTGAGTCTTCTCGCCTTCCGTGGGCGTTAATTCCGCCACGAAGTCGATCAAACTTTGGATTGTGACTTGGCCCCTCGGCTCATATTGTATATCATATTCTGATAACTCAACTGACCAGCTGACCAATCGCCCTGATAAATCAGGCTTCTGGAGTACCTGCCTTAAGGGAACATCAGTTTTAACTTTGACTTGGAAACTTTGGAAATAAGGCCTGAGGCGCCTTGCTGTTTTCAAAATTGCCAAAGCCGCCTTTTCAATTTTCTGGTACCGCAATTCCGCCCCTTGCAAAGTATGGCTCACAAAATATATAACCTTCTGCTTATTTCCTTCTTCCTGGAGCAACACCGTACTCACCGCCTTGTTAGTGACTGCTAAATAAAGTATTAAGGGAACGCCTGGCATTGGCTTGGAGAGTACTGGTAACGTTGCTAATGTTTCTTTCAACTTGGTAAAAGCTTGTTCGCATTCCTCTGTCCACTGAAACTTTGAATTCTTTTTTAGACATGTGAAGAATGGGGCCGCTTTGTCACCCGCCATTGGCAAAAAACGTGATAAGGCGGCCATTCGTCCAGTTAAACGTTGAACCTCATTTACACTTGTTGGGCTTTTCATTTCCAAGATCGCCCTCCCCTTATCAGGATTCACTTCTATTCCTCTTGACGTTAACATAAATCCCAGGAACTTCCCCCCCTGGATCCCAAAAGAACACTTCTCAGGATTTAACTTCATTTGATACGTTCTTAATTGAGCAAATGCTTCCTTAAGATCACCGCCATGATCACCAGCCCTGGCGGACTTTACAATCATATCATCCACATATACCTCCATATTCCTGCCTAATTGTTTTGAAAAATTTTTATCCATGAGTCGTTGGTACGTAGCTCCTGCGTTCTTCAAACCAAAAGGCATTGTCTTGTAACAATAATTCGCCTGATTGGTCATAAATGCTGTACTTTCCTCGTCAGAAGGATGCATCATAATTTGATTGTAGCCTGAGTAAGCATCCATGAGACTTAAAAGTTCATTTCCGGAAGCTCCATCCACAAGCTTATCAACATTAGGAAGTGGATACGAATCTTTGGGACACACTTTGTTCAAGCTTGTGTAGTCCGTGCACACCCATTGGCCTTTTTGACCATCACAACATTGGCGAGCCAAGTTGGGTACTGCACCTCACGGATGAATCGAGCCTTGATTAGTTTCTCAGTCTCTAATTGTACAGCCTAATTCTTTTCATCACTCATTCTTCGCCTTGGCTGGATGACTGGTGTCGCCCCTGGTCGTATGGCCAGTTTGTGGGTGATCACATTGGGGTCAATCCCTGGTACATCATTAATGGTCCATGCAAAGAGATCCAAATTATTGCCCAAGAGGGTGATCAATCTTTCCTCTTGCTCCTTTGTTAAACTGCTGCCAATCTTTAAAAACTTATCCTTGACTTGCACCTGCTTGGTTTCTTCCAGAGGTTGTGGGCGAAATTCATCAGCATCGTCTCTTGGGTCTAAACTGAATCCTTCTTGTGGAAAGATTTCTGTAATTCGATGGCTTTCCATGGCGGCCTTTCGCCCATAGAGCGCCACACTTCTTAGATAACACTCTCTTGCTGCGTTCTGGTCTACGCGCAGTATCCCGACCTTCCCATTGCAGGCTGGATACTTGACAGTTAAGTGAACAGTTGAAATGACCGCACATAACTTGTTGAGGGTGTCTCGCCCCAAGAGGACATTGTAATTGGCTCTACACGCCAAGACTAAGTACTTCACTTGAAATTTCTTAACGAACTCTCCTTCTCCAAAGGCAGTTGGTATTTCCACGTATCCCCGCACATTGACACGATCCCCTGTAAATCCCACCAAGGTTCCATTATATGGCTTCAAGTCTGATTCCTTTAACCCCAGGCGATCAAAGGCATCTCCATAAATGATATCCGCCGAGGATCCCTGGTCTAAAAACACTTTCTTTGTCATGTAATTGTTAACCTTGATTGTTACCACAATTGGGTCATTGTCATGAGGGATCACATGCGCAAAATCCTGAGGGGTAAATATAATAGGAGAGTGGTTCACCCAACACTCGCCTTCGTACGCCTTATGTACTGAGTGTACTGCCGCGACATAACGCTTTCTAGCCTTGCTTGAAATTGCACCCCCACCGAATCCTCCTGCAATAGACGAGCATTCCCCAACAGGATCGCCCAACTCTTCAATTATCTCCTTTCCTTTGCCTTTGTCCCCTTGTGTTATCTTGGCGGTTTCTGGTGCTGTTGTGTCTTTTACAAAATTTGCTAAATGGCCAGCCTTAATCAGGCGATCAATTTCCCGCCTCAAGTTCCAACAATTATCCGTGGTATGCCCCAATGCTTTGTGGTACTCGCACCATCTATTTGTATCCACATTGGCTGGTGGCCGCCGGGGCGGTGGGGGATATTGCACAACATTTGTCTGCCCAACTGCTTTTAAAATGGTACTTAAGGGAGCATTCAACTTAGTAAGCGGAACTGGAGCTGGCGAGGCTCCATGCTGACCAGTTGAGGCTGCCGTGGGACCTTGGGAATTTCTGTGCCATGTATTTTGAAATCCGGGTTTGGAGTTTTGATATGGTCCAGGTCTTGACATACGCGGGGTTTGTGCTATCCTGGTTTCCTTTCCCGCCTTGGGTTTCTCCTGTGAAACACCGCCGGATTGGGCCTGCTTGCGTCCTTCCTCTCTTTCTTGTTTTTTCTGGTCATCTTGTTCAATTAATATGAATTCTTGAACACGAGCACGAAGATCCATCATGTCCTTCGCGGGTCGCCTTGTTAAGTCCCGATTCAAGTCTCCCGCCCGAAGACCATTTTTTAAAGACGCCAAACATACATCCGGGTTATCCTCCTCCAGCTGAACCGCCATCTTGCTGAAGCGTGCCATGTAAGTTTTTAACTTCTCCCCTAGCTGCTGATGTATGCTGATAAGATCAAACATCGTTGCTTTTGTGGTTTTATTGGCGGAGAATTGAGTCAGGAACTTGGTAGACAGATCAGTAAAATTGTTAATGGAGAAAGGCGGTTGTCTGATGAACCACTGCATCGCCATGCCTTTGAATGTTGAAGGCAATAATCTGCACTTCACTGCATCCGTTGCCCCCCAATCACAATTTTTGTGTTAAAATATCTCAGGTGTTCCATGGGATCAGAGTCGTCTGAGAAGGCGTCTAATGTCATGGTTTGTAGGTGCTTTGGTATGTCTACCTTGGTGATGGCTGGAACAAAATGTTGAAATTCGACTACGTCCTCTGCCTCAACTTGGGCTTGTAACTGCTCGTTTTGGGATTGCACCTTCTGCAAAGTAGCTAACATTTGTTGCAAAGCCGCAGGCGTGATACCCGTCACTGCTTCCTGCGTTCTCCGTGGAGCACTGGTTTTAAGGTCTTCTAAGTTCACATAGTCGGGTGGCGTTGATCGCCGCCTAACGCCTGGATCTGATTTAGCTATCAGATCTGAAGGTCTTCCCGGAACTGCATTCATCAGCGACACCGGCGACGGCGCCACTGAGTGGACCCCCTCCGAGGAAGCCTCCTGCTCTTGCTCGTGCAGTATAGGACGATTGTTGTCCCGTTCGCCGCCGCGGCCGCCGTGTCGACCACCACCGCGTCGGCGATGATCACGGCGGCCCACGCCGCATGAAGGAGTCTCCATGGCTCGTAACTCCTGCCTTCTGCGTCACTGGAAGATCTAGGTTAGAGCCACAGACGGCGCCAATGTTCTGTACTAGGGAAAGCTTACGTAAGAGAATGACAGAAAGTAAACCCTAGCAGAGCACTCAAAATGGCAAAAATATCATAAAAGGAATATTCTCATTAATGCTGAAAAAGTTGTTTCGTACAAGCTGATGACCTTCCCTTTTATAGAGGGTGAAATCATGACATGGACTTTTCCTATATTTGGGCCTGACAATCAGGGTCCAAATCCCTGTACATATAAGACAAATCCAAAGGAATCTTCCAGCTGGCTCGTGGGTCCACCTAAGGACGGGCAAAGAAGCTCGTTGTGTCATTGTTCCCGCCATGGATGTCTTCGGTCAGTTATTGTTCATTTTGGGCGGGCATAAACATCCTTTATGTCCCGCCCAGTCCAGATGTCAAGGTCAGGAATCTCAGCTGCTCTCATGTTGCCGAGAAAGGCGTTGGATAACATGAAGTCGATGGTGGAAGGTTGTTGGCTTGGTGAAAATCTCGTTTGATCGCCAGTAGTAGCATGGTTGATTTCAGGACTGGGGGGACAACAGACTGGCGACGCTTGGGGGCTTGCACCTTCGTCCTGAGGGCTCACCGGTCGGGCGAATGATACTCCAGCTGAGTCCGCCCCGACTTGACCGGAGGAAGGAATTATCTGGGGAGAATCTTCAGGAATTGTTGGCCAGCGGAAACTCCCTCTGGGCAAGGTGAAGACTCAGCACCGCCCAAGGGCTTCGAAGCCTCTTCGCCCGCCAGGTGTGGGGCAGGTGCTTCGCCAGCTGGAGGTTTCTTACCTTTCTTTTTCTTCTTTTTTAACTTCTGGGGCGAGAAAGTCTCGACCCCAGATTTTCCCGCTGGATCGGGGTTAACCTTTTTGGATTTCTGGGACCTCTTCGGGGGAGAAGGCGGAACGACATCATCATTGGATCCAGGAACCAGATCGTCAGTTGTGGGCAATAGGGCGACGCCCGGTGTAGCCTCATCAGACCCATCAACACCTGGATCAGGGTCAATTGAAGAAGATCTTTTGACCTTCTTTGGCGGGAGAGCGGCAACCTCGGTGTCAGAATCGGTGATGACGCGTTTCCTCTAGTTCACCTGGGTATTGAAAACAGGAGGAAACTCGAGCGAATCGGCAGTTAAGGCGCGTTGTAGCGCGGCCACAGTAAAGTCAATCCCTTCTAGGAGGGTGTGGAGTGTGTTTTCACGAGCGGCTTCGAGCAACTGGGAGCATTCAAGGATGGGGAACATGGCGAGGAAGCCGAGGATGGCTTTATCTTCATTATTCAGTGATGTGTCGGGTGGCGGAGGAACGTCGCGGGGATCCTCGGTTCAATAAAAAAGGAATGAAGCAGTCCCATCCCGGCGTGTGAAAGCTTCAGGATAAGAGGGGTGCACGATTATGCGAAAATATCGGCGTCCGGGCCCCATCTTGATATTGCTCTTATAAAGTTGGAGACGCTGCCGACCCGTTCGAGACTTCAGGGAGACCCACCCGGGAGTCTCGGCTTTCAAGGATCTCGGCTCCACACCGTAGAAATAAAAGAAATGGGAGGTTTTGGCTTCGAGGTTGACGGCGTTACACAAAATCTCGTAGCATCGAATGAAAGCTCAGGCGTTCAGATGAAGTTGTCTTGGAGCTACGTTGATCTCCCTCAAAACTTGGCAAAGAAAAGGGGAGAAAGGTAGTTTGATCCCTAGATCAAGAAAGAAGTACTCGTAAACATAGAAGAAGTGGGGCTCTTTCGCGCCTTGTTCGAGTGTGCGGCACTTCCAAGGGCGACGGATGCTCAAGCCTCGGCTGGTGATAAGGACATCCTCGAGGGACTTTTCGTGGCATAACCCTCCGACCTGGCGGGCTAACTCGGCGATGGATTTATCGGTGGACAACTCAGAGGGTTGGCAGATAGCTTTCAGAGTGGGTTCTCGGGTGGCAGACGGAGGGAGGGTGGAAAGGACTTGGTGCAGAATGCATTTTTCTCATTTTCTTTAAGGGGAAGTCCCCCGGCCGGGGGAGGAATGGCCGGGGCGCGGGATGTTTGGGCGGGGCTCTGGAGTCGAGAGGATCCTTTGGTGCGGCGTTGAGGAGTCATCTTTTGCATAAAGGAGCTGAGACGGAAGAGGAGAAGGTGCTGGGGTAATAACTTGAGTAACTTTGCAAGGCTGTGGTAGCAAGTAAGAGAAAGAAGTTGAATTTAAAAGTTAGGATAAGAAACGTTTGGGAAATCGTGCCCCATCATGACAAAGGTGGAATGATTGCCTCGGGATACGTGGCATAGATTTTGGAACATTGGGGGTGCCGCATTGAGTGAAAGCTGCAACGCTTGCTGCCGGTTGATTGAAATTCAAATTGTCAAAGTTGTGACGTGACTGGAAGGGAAATGTCAAAGGTAGCGGTTGAGATTCTGTGGATTCACTGACCATTGGCGTCCTTTCAAGGCTCGACGCGTGGGATGGACACACCACGCGACAGAGTGTCACGATTCAAGGCACGTGCATAACTATGCTGAGGCGGGCAGACTAAAAGCCGTCGCCACAAGCCTGCTTGTGGACTTGGGTCGCCCAGAAGAAGAGGGCGCGGCTGGAGGTCCAAAAGTGTTGATTCTAAAAGGCTCTATATATCAGGCCATGTTGGCCATTGTTCTTCACTTCTAGATTTTAAGTTTTTAAGTTTAATCAGTATCCTTAAGGGATCTCGCCTTATTTCTTACTTAAAGACACACTTAGATCTCATGCTTCGAGCTCGGTGTCTTGTGGACTTGTGGACTGGGCGACACCCCAGGGTCCCTCGCCCAGGAGACCTGACCTTGGGCGGGGGATGCGCCATGACCTTGGGCCTCCCTTCCCGAGGCCCAACTGGCCCGTTTGGATAGGATAGAGGCGCCAAAGCCCAACTCCACCTCTATAAATAGGAGGGGAATACCAATTGTAAAGGACTCTTAGCTCATTTGAGAAATAATAGCATTGAAATTCAGTTATATTTTCTCTCTCTAAGCGGTTAGAGTTTCTCTCTCTAAGCATTCACATCACTTTCCTCACACTTTGGGTACTACCTTCCCTCTATATGTTCTAGCACGAAACAATCCTCTTCACACACTCTGACCTAGGTTCTGTAGTGGTGAGGAAAAAGGTTTGATTGAAACATCAAACCAAAAGACGAAAAGATTGAAGCTTTTCAATGGGTTTGGAAATCTCTACTCAGATATGCGGGTTTGGAAATCTCATTTAGGTAGAGAGAAATGAGTTTAGGTAGGGGTGGGGGATGGACTTTGCAGTGGGGGATTGGGTTGTGATGGAAGGAATGGTGAAGATGATGAAGAACGATGGCGATGGCTAGTGGTTAGGATTTTTTGTGTTTTATTTAATTGAGCTTTTAGTTAATTTATTATTTTAATTTAATTTAATAATTTTTCAGCTTAAAAAAGGAAATAGGTAACGTTTGTTAAGTTTTTTTTTTTTAGCGGAAGGATTAATATGAATGACGTTTCCCACATTCAGGGACCACGCGATGAATAAAATTCATAAAGGGACTAATGTGACAGCGCCTCGCACTTTCGAGTACCAAAGTGACCATTTACTCCATCTGAAATTGAGCACAAACAAAATGATTATGTGTACGGTGAGTGCTTATGTGGTCTTGTCCACATCATTTAATGAATCTTACGTGGACACATGATCTTCCTCTTCCTTCATTTTCGTGTCACCAGCAAAAATCAAGCACAGCCTCTCCTGTCCTCACACCTGCAAACCCACCGCCCCAAAACTATAGCAACATCCTGTTTTTTTCTAAGCCAAACAATTCAATCATAGGAAGTATAAAGGGTGTTTCAACCCAAGAACAACCTGGATTATAGCTTCCCTCCATCGCCAACATAACCCCTCCACACTAAAATTGATGCCCTATAACATAAATTTAACAACATGAATTGGAGAAATGGGGAAAGAAAGAGCCACATGAAATTATAAGAAGAGGCGAAGGCACTGTCCCTCTTGGAGGGATATGGGGAAAGCAAAAGGCATGTGAAATTCTTAGAAGAGGAAAAGGGTGTGGTCGGGTTAATAACAAGCCATAGAATTATAAGTGATAGGAGGGAAGTGACATGGCCTCATCGTTTCATGCAGCAAAAGACAAGCATGAAAATGGGAAGTTCCTTTGCTTTTTCTTCAAAATTCTTCCCTCCCCAACACACCCTTCTCTTTAGTCTCTAGTCAAGTTCTTTATAGTTGTTCCACAAGGGTTTAAAGTAGAGAAAACATAATAATGGAGGGTGCACTTGAGCTTCATCGATTTCAGCACGCTTGTGTCAAGGTTTCGAACCAGACGACTTTCAAGTGTGCCAGTGCGAAACCTATTTTTTCCCTTAATCGCCTTGGTTCAGTGGTGACGAGACCCTCAAAACGCTTGTTAACTACCTTAGCGACTACGTCAAAAGAGGATGAAGATAGGAGGGGTCGGTGGAGGTCGAGGTGGATGGAGGTTTGGTTTTCTGGATGACTGGAAGAGAGAGGCTAACATTTGGGGCAAAGCCAAAGGGGCGTTGATGCGCATCTATTTTGCAGACTTTTTACTATGGCTTTTATATTGTTTTGTGCCTAAATATTTCCTTAACTTTGCATAACTTCCATGTTTCATGTTAAAAATGTGCAATAGGCAGGTCATAAGTGGAAAATGGAAAAGATAAAAAATAAATAAATAAATAAAAATATAGTTGTTTGTGAAGATTCGTGTGCTGACTAAGAGGCCCAGTCGCACGTACCCTAAGTTCACGGTCGTCCTTAGTTAATTATTTTACCATTATCATAAATTCCTCGAGGCTTGTCCGTTGTAACTTATTTGAGGCCAAAATTGAGCCTTATTCTGGCCACGACCATGCATATTTTTGGATAGAAAGTAGGTTGTGAACCCTATTGTGTTTCTAATTAAAGGGGACCAAGAGAAGACCCAAAAGAGATATACGTGCCGAGAAGGTAGTATAGGCTAAGGAAGTAGAGTTTAGAGTTAGAATTCAGAGACGATTCCTAAAGGGCTCCGATAGAGACATTGGAGGATTAGTATTTTTACTCTTCTTTCTTTGCTATGATATTATTTTCTAGGACTATGATGATTTATCTTTGTATCATGAGTAGATAAACATCTCTCTCAATGTTGCAATGTAGAAGATAATTTGAACCCAGATTTTAGTTATGATTATTGTTTTAGTTTCCGTTTTCAATGTGTATAATCTTTTATATATGAGCTTAGTCCTATACTAAGTAATTACCCATATCAATATTAGGCTAGTTTATTCTTGGTTGATAATTAGTCTATAGAACCAAAAGAATCTTTAAGTTTGAGAATTAATAATAACTCATCTCCTAGATAGATTCTATATTATAACTTATGTTGAAGCAATTACACCTGCATGACGGTTATGGAAGATAGTATCCTTAGGTAATTAGTTGAGTTACAGCCTGGCGACGTAGTTGATACTTGAGAGACAGAGTTGGTTCATATAGGATTCTAGGAATAACATATATAAAATTGGTTGAATATTCAAATCCTTAACAGTCTCGAGGCTTCTTTAATCTGATTTGTTATTGTGCATTAATCACTTACTATTTCACCTAAATAATCACAACCACCATCTTAAAATATTATTTTCCTAAACAATAATTTTCCTCTAGAGTTAGTTCTTACTTGGTCTCTAGGGTTCGATAACTGGGATTTCGATTCCTATATTACTTTTGCAATAGAGTGCATTTGCTTTTAATTACGTGTGCATGTGTTTATAATGAAAAACCAGTCTTGATTGGGCTTTGTATAGTGGTTGGAGGGTTGATTAGATGTTGTTGATGGTGGTTTTCAGTGCAGTGCGAAAGCGGCAAGGCCACATTGGTGGTTGGGAAGTGGGCTAGTTTATGGCTCAGTTGTCTCTATTTGGGTTGTTGTGGTTAGGCTCTCAATCCAATGGATGTTGGTTTGTGAGTAACAGGCATATGAGCTTGGTTTTGTGTTTTTGAATCTATGGTGTTTTGGTGAAATCTTCGTAGAGGATGATGGATCTTCTATCCTTCTTATTTTAAAAATTAAAACTTTGAAATTTAGCTTGATCTTTTTTTAGTTGTTTTCAAAATTAGAGCTTTCATGTAGGTGGTTATGGTGGAATCTATTAAGGAGTGAGGGAAGTTGCTTGAGTGGAGGAGAAAATATAGTTTTATAGGCTAACTAAGTTTTTGGTCCCTTTAAAATTTGCTTTGAATCCCACAATGACTAGTTAGTAACTCATTGTGTAACCTGGCATGGCAAGTGTCGTAGGCATGCCACGTAAGTGCTCATTTGACATTGAGCATTTTTCCTAAAACAAATTCAGGCAATGACCAAAATCAAACATTTTTCTATTCCAAAAGATCTTAATACGACTTTTCTTCTACAAGAAAATAAAATCTAAACAACCCAACATTTACAAGGACAAAAAACTCATTTAATGCTTGATATAAATATATTTCATTATTGTTTTTTTTTTACAGAAAAATGGAATTACTATATAAAAACTCATTGGCGAACCAAGCAGGAATAAATACAGAGGTGAATGAAGGTTGGTACACCAAAAATCTGATCATCACACGAAATAAACAGCCCCAAAGAAAAAATATCCAGGCCAAAACCCACCAAAAACCAACCAAAACATACTCCTATAAAAAGATCTAAGCACGCCGGAAACGGCCAAACAATCAATCGGACCTCAACCTACGGGACCTAATGTTTTCTGTAATGCCATGAAGGGTAACCTCATCTGAACAATCATATACCATCCCAAAACGTTTTCCAATTGCCAAAGCCGCCCTCGCCCTCGTCATAACCCCCAGAGGCCCCTTTGGAGTCAGAGATTCAACAATCATCAACTGATTACTCAATTCACCCACCACAAGATCAGAAGAACAACTACCAACATCCAGCCCCAACTTCTTCAACTACTTGGGCCACCCTCGAGGATGAGGAAGCGCCGCCGACTACCAATGATAATCCCTTCTCTAGAAACGATCCAAAGATCAAAAGTACAAGAGCCTCCACCGGATTTTCTAGGACGACCTCACCTCTTAGGAAGCTTGTAAACATCAGCAGAATCAGACCCCTGATCACGAACAACCCTTTCACTAGGCAAATCAGTAGACCCGCCCACATCGTCCTCCAAAGAAAATGTTGTGGTAACGTCAAGAGGATCATTGCGCGGGCTTGCACCATCCAACATAGTCTCCATAGCCTCCCTCACACTGGCCCACTAGGAAGGAGCCTTCACTACCCAAGGCAAAGTTCGAATATGAGAAGAAAGCTCACCGTGGCAGCCTAGCGAATATGAGAAGAAAGCACACGAACCCCATAAAAACTCAGAGTAAAATCACAGCAGAGTCATGGTGGTAGGGGAAACACGCCTCGATCCAACGCTGGACGTAGAAGCTCGACACCACCGTCTTCCAACACATCGCCTGACTGTGCAGCAAAGGCCATCACCCTGACCATCCTAGACAAAGATTCAGGAAACAAATCAGCGTCCGGGACCTTGGGTGTCTCCGACCCAAACAAATGGACCTCCAAAGAATGACCAGTAGATTCAATCTCAGGAAAAATAAAGGCCACTAGAACACTGTGATCATCCTCGCTCCCTCTCCCCAAACCTGTAAGAAACCAATCTTCCCCCGACAGCAATACACGATCATGAACCGACCAAGAATTTCCATCAAAGATATCACGCCACGAGAGAGAAGAAGGAGATGACTGAACAACCTTAGCTGAATTCTTCTGCAACTCTGCCTCACTCTGCTTTGAAACAAAAATCCCCAAATCCAACTTCTAAGGAAACGAACCCCTCACTAATGGGTATCTCGCCACCATCACCGAGAGGTGAGTTCCCCCAACCTTGAAGTTGTTAAGCCGCCGCACCGCCGCCTCGGCATGGGCCCTCGAAAGGAAATGCACAAAGCCAAATCAAAAGCTCCTGCCAATCTTGCAATAACGTTGAACAAACACCTTTCCTATCCTTCCAATTTGACCAAACAAAGCCCTAATCTGAGGATATCCAACCGCTTCTGAGATGCCATCGATGAACATCGTAGAGCTCTTCGGAGAAGACCCTCCACTCTTGCGCGACCCTTTCTCTTCACCCCCTTCCACCTCATCTTCCTCCGCCTTGCCGTCTCCTGACGCAGCAGAGCAATCGTCATTCGCGCCTCCATGGCTAGGTGGTGGCGGCGCTGAAGAAGAAGGATGCCATTCCCTAGCAGAGAAGGAAATATTCGTTTTCGTTGCATTTCATCCCAAGATAATGTATTTCATTATTGTTGTCATTGTTATCCTTTCTTTAGGATCAATTCTATCGTGGATAATGTTAAATTCGATCAACCCATACACTGGGTTGTTACTATCAATATGTTATTATGTAATAATATTATTTTGTGGGAAAAAAAAACTTTTATGAACTTGCTTGGTTTACGGTACACAAACAGAGCCTTGTTTGAGTATATTTCTTGCGTTTATGAAATATATTGAGAGTGGACCGTCATGGACTTTGGACTGGATGGTTAAGTCCCTCATGGTGGACTATGCTTGTAACACCCCGGTTTTTTGGTGTCACTTTAGTAACTCAAAAATAAAATAAAGCGGAAAAGCAGGTATTTTTTTTTCGTTTGTTTTCTTTTTGAAATAAAGAAACTTTAAAGATAGAGACACAACCCAAGACGCGATAAACATAAACTAATTTACAATACTATTACAGCCCTGCTGTAACCCCTAAGTGCCATGAGTATCAGCAAGTGACAGAAAGTGAGCCCGAAGGCAGAATAAGTTCAAGTCCATAAATCAAGTGAGAAGTTATAAGTACAGTCCTCCAAAACATGAGAGAGTCAGCCCAAAACGGCCTCCTCCAGACCTCCTAATGTCCGACTACTCTTTGTGATCCCCACGATAGAGAACCACACAAAAAGTAATGTGTCGGGGACCTACCCTGCCCCAAATATAAACTCGACTAGTCAAAGCTAGAACAATAACACCTGACCTTAAAAGACTCTATACCCCCATACCCTACACTTCTACTATCGACCCTCATCTGATCATGCATTTCGCCCGGGTCCTCGCTGAATGGTTTAGTAGTAATCGTTACGCTCCTGGTCCTCCCCGAGAGATGAATCATCTCGAACTAGCTGTCGAACGTCTGGCAGCAGGCCGACCGCCCAAACACAAACATACAACCAAAGCAAGGCGCTAGGGTCAACTTACGGAATATAATAGATATACAAAGAGCATGCGATAAAAGGGGTATACATACATACATACATACATACATCAATATATATATTAAAGCAGTAACACTCCAAGCATGCCATTATCAAAAACCTCAGCTCCTGAATATTTTGCAATATTTTATTCCCTCCCCTTTGCATCTCAACGTGACACGTGTCCCTCCATGAATATTATATTCATTTTTATTCCTCCAACCTTCATTTTCCTTCTTCTTCCACTATCTCCATTAAGTTGGTCTCCCCCATTATCTTGGCATAAGCATAGAATCATTGAGTGTTTATTGTTGGTCAAATTTCAATGTACAATTAACATTAATCTTCATTGATTTTATCTCTCTTTATCCTCCCTTTTATGAATCCGGTCCCTTTTTCATTTAGATTCGAAAATGATTTAATTATTCAACCTCCTTTATTTGTATTTCTACATTCCCTATGTATTATATAAACCGCCCACTAAGTAATTAAAATAAAGAATATTTAATTTTAAATTCATCTATTTTATCTCCTTTCTTTTATTCTCTTTCACCCATTATGTCTTCACGTTTATACACAGAATGAGAATTCCTTATTAACCCAATATATATCAAATTCATCATCTTCCATTTATTGGCTCAACATTCCATTCTCCATTCCTTGATTTTTTGTTCACGCCCCTTTAATGAATATTGGGACTTTGTGTTTTGATTTTCTCTATATGTGCCCAATAATTGTTTGTTCATCCCCCCTCATTTTGTTGTTTCCAATTCTTATTTTGAAATGAAAATTCAAAGGTTTCAACCCATGTAGAGTCTTCTATATAAGTAGTTGTGTTGTGATGCCCTCATCCACAATCCCTTCTGAATTAAGTGTTTTTCCTCTTCATAATTTGTTCTTCATTCCCTCTTAAGATGTCTCTCAGAGTTGATGATGTGTCCAAGATTGATGCTTCCAAAGAAACTTGGGCCATTGTTGTGAAGGTTGTAAGGTTGTGGTTTACTCCTAGCTACTCTGGATCTAAGCTCCCTTCATCGTTGGAGATGGTTTTGATGGACTCCAAGGTTTCATTTTTACCCTATATTCCTCAATGTTTATGGGTTTATGTTTTGAGAATATTTTTTTAACGTCCTTTTTTGTTTTTATGTAGGGCTGCAAAATACATGCTTCAATCCGGCGTACTTTAGTCTACCGATTCAAGAATCAGTTGTTTGAGGGCCGTGTATACCAGATATCATTTTTTGGTGTTTGTGAGAACGGCGGTGATTTCAGGACGACCTCTCATCCATACAAGGTTAATTTTCAAATGCATACCAGTGTTAGGCTTATGGTTAACACCCCCATCACAGGAAAACCTTTTACCTTCATGCCTCTATCTGATGTTGTCTTCAAGGATCCTGACACATCCTTCCTCATAGGTAGATTTTATCTGTTTATTTTTTTATTCATTCTTCTTTCAATCTATAAATTATTCTCCCCTTAATTTGATTGTTGCTCTTTTTTGTTATCTTTATACGTTATTTTTTTGTTATTTCAATTTTTGTTTTTTATGTTAATATATTTATTTGTAGAATCGTTGTGATTTTGTTGTTATTATGTTTTATTTTGTTTTTCTTTTACATTATATAAACGTTGTTATGGTCCTCTAAAAGTTTTATTTTTTCCAGATGTCATAGGTATCTTGACTGGCTCCTCTGGTGAGCAGGAGTTTGAGAAGCATGGTAAAGTGCAAAAGAGGATCACACTAGAAATTGAACAGGAAGGGTATGTGTAAATTTGTACCATAATTTTGATTCAATTATCTTATGTGGCGTTTATTGATTTGAGTTTTTCTCTTTTGATTAGAGTTCGTGTCGAGGCAGCTTTTTTTGGAAAATATGTGGATGAAATTGTTGGGCAATTGGCTTCTGGGGATATGACGAACGCTGTAGTTGTTGTCCAATTTGCGAAGATAAAACCGTTTAAAGGTTTTTTTTTTTTTTTGTTTGTTTGTTCTTTTGTAAATCATTCTCCTTAATTAAATTCGTATGGCGTCCTTAGATTCTAACTTCCTTTTTTTTGTAATTCACAGGGAGGCCTAGCATTCAAAACGTGTATGGGGCAACCCAAATTCTTTTTAATCCTGCTATTGATGAAGCTGGTCCAATTCGAGAAAGGTTTTTTGAGACTAATGGCCCTGCTGCTAAAGTCATTTGCCAGCTTCAGGATTCGGCAAAACTATCTCCAGCAGAGGATTTTCTAAAACAAAATGAAGGGAAAACCATTGAGCAGATTAAAGATTTGGCTGAGGATTGTTTATTTTATTTTGTTTTTATTTGTTGGTTTGGTTTTTTTTTATAATGTTTTTTCCATTTCCCTAACTTTTTCTAATTTCTTTTCATCAGAAATCTGTTTGTGTTGTGTTTGCCACTGTTAAATTCATTCCTGATGACAACAGTTGGTATTACCCTGCTTGCAAGTGTAACAAAAAGGTGTACCCAGCTGAGGACATGTACTTTTGTGAAGCCTGTGTTCGCCATGTTGTTACTGCAATTCCTAAATACAAAATTCGTTTGAGGGTTATGGATGCTAAAGATTCGACAACCTTTGTTTTATTTGATCAAGAGGCCAACAACCTTCTTAATAAGCCATGTTCTGAATTGGTTGAAAAATGCCATAAGGTTATTTCATATATCCCTAAATCCACTACTTTTCAATTAAATTTGTGTTATTTTTTCTCTAACTAAATTATATTTTCAATTCCAGGACCCTAGCGATTCTCAGGTTCCGTCGGAGATTATGAGTTTGATTGATAAGTCATTTTTATTCAAGATTGAAGTTGACAATAGTTCCAACACATGGTTTGAGCCATCTTATAAGGTGAAGAGAATTTGTTCTGATCCTGAAGTCATTTCCCAATTTAAGAACGCAAATCCCCACTTAGAAAGCTCTCCTCCCTATATGCTTTTAACAACTCCTAGCTCAGGGAGTGTTGGCCAAGGATCTTCTTCAAGTTTTGCTAAGGTTTTGTACATCTTACCTGATTTTATGATTTTGTTTCTTTCATTATTGTGATCTTTTTTCTAATTTTCTTTTTTTATGAAATTAGGATCTTAATGAAGATTTTAATGTTGCTGGTGGGCTTTCTTCAAACAATTCTCCTGTTGCTGATATAAGTAGAGGTTGTCGAGAAGGTTCTATAGTGTTGGCTCCTGTTTCTGAACTGAAAATGCAGTTCGAAACCCAAAAGAAATCCAACAAGGGAAAGGCAGAAATTCTACCTAAAAAAGATGTTAGAATCGTATTTGGTTTTACTCTGAATGCATTTTTTGAACATTTGCTTAATATAATATAGTGTTGTCTTCTCCCATTACAGTGTCTTGATGTTTGTAAGGCTTCGAATGGTGCTCCCGGTGGTTCTTCTACAGCCTGCGATCCATATAACTTGATCAATGAACCTGCTGCTATTGAAGCCTCTTCTAAATTAGTTAGTGGTGTTAATGGATCATCCCCCCTAGAAAATCCCGAGCTTTCAGCAGCTAAGCACGATGATCTGGTCCTGAAATTTCCTTTACTAATTTTAGTTTCTTGAGTTGGATCTAAATCTTATTAATTTTTTATTATATTGTCTTTCTTCTAACGTTTAATATTACACTAATGAAGGCTCATGATAAGGAGGTCAAAGTCCCACAAAAAATGAAATCAGTGGCTTCTAAAAAGAACGTTTCTGCTTCTTCTAAAAAGAATGTTCAGGTTTGTGTTATCTCATGTGAGAAATTTATTAAGATTTTAGTTACACCCTTTAATATTATATAAGTATCTTATCCAATTTTTGTTTTTTTTTACTGCAGGACAAAGCTCTTAATGTTGAAACGGAGGGTATCATCAAAGCTTCCCTACCATACAATGTGAATTCTGAGAAACTCTTCATGTGGAAAGCAATGATTCTCCTCCTGCTAAACGTCCTAGCCCTGAAGCAAATCCTATTTCTGACAACAAGAAGCCTCTGAAGATGGTCAAGAAAGAGAAAATTTGAGAGAGTTTATGTCTATTCAAAAGTGTTTTGTTTTTTGATGTTTTTTGTTGGCTCTATGAGCCATTGATGGTGTTATGCGAATTTTCATTATGATTTTGTAGTTTGTCATTTTGAAGATCCTTTCAATTTTGCCCTCTAAGGGATGTACTTGACTTTTTCATCCGATGATCGGATACACCGTTTATCTTATGCAATGTTCCCTTTTTCCATAAGTTGATCTATTAATTAGCATTTGTTATATTTACCTTTCATTAGTATTTTTCATACGAGTTATTTTTTTTTGTGTATAACGATGAAATTATTGCAAAAAATATCTACTTTTGATATTGTCAAACAGCTAAGGATATTATCAATTTAAATCATAATTTGAAGCTATGTTTCAATAAAAACTAACGTTGTGTGATCAGTGAGGACAAATGCTATTTTTAATTGTTAAAGAATTATCAAATCAAATAAAGATTGGATGTTGTTTCTTCCTTCCACATGAATGTTATCAACTTAATAATATTTTTTTCAAAATTGGATATCACGCACATAATTTTACTTTATATCAATTTCAGTTAGAAATATTGAAATTCGTTTATGAGATATTGAATTCATATGTAAGATAAATTGGATTATTTTAATACTTTGAGTTTCTATAACAACTCAACAACCCAAAATACGAATTTGAGTTAATAGATTTCTCTTTTTTTATTGGTCAAAATTTCTAAGTAATAACAGTGTTTAATATTATTTAACTCTAATTTTTGTATTTCATTATATATAATTCCCTAATTTCCGATTATAAAATTTATTTTTCTTAAGTCCCCCCTCCTTCCTTAATTTGTTTCTATCTTTTTGGAAATATCCCTTATTTTAAAATTAGCATACGTATTTTTTTGAAAATATAACATATACGTATCCCTTTTAAAAATAAGGGTTTGATCTACTTAGATGGTATCCATTTTTTTTTTCATGTTACACAAAACCTGTTTGTTAGTATATAGATTTTTATATCCTGTTTTCAGAAGTAACAAAAAAAAATAGAATTTTATATTTAATTCATTTTAAATATGCCCCCAATTTAAAATGATTCATCTATCACCAATATATGATTAGTTAATAACTTATTCCCCCCTCCTTCCTTAACGTGAATTATCTCCCATTCATAACAGATTTTTGTTAATTTTATAACATTTATTTGTTTGGAAGTTAATATATTTATATTTTCTATAAATATAAATAGATTCTAGGTTATAATACCCTATGAAGAAAAATAAAATTAATTTTTTTAATTTTGTTTAGTTCCAATAATTATTTTTGAAAACTGTTGTCCCTTATTATAACCCACTTCTTTCTATCTTCTTATTCATCCTTTTGGATTCCCAAAACCGTTTATAATTTTTTTTAATGACTTCCAATTTCTTCTTTAAATTGGGTAGTGCCTTATAGTTCCTCATTCCCAAAACTATTGATAGCAAAAAAAAAGTATGTAGCCACGTGAAGACCAAAAGAATCCTTCCTTTACACCAACCTTTCATATGTGAACTGATGTTTTGTTCTTGAATCTAATCATTGCTCATTGAATGTGGATTGAATGCCAAAATTCATATTCCCAATCATATTCTTTTGAAAGGGTGCAATAGGTTAACACACGTGTAACCTCCACATTTTGCATGGAAACTCAACCACCATGCCATTTGGCTCTTTCTCTTCTATATAAACTTCTCTACTTCATACGTTCCAATGACAACTTCTCCATATTTCTCAAAGTCTTTTTTGTTTCCAAATTTTGCTATGGATCCAGTTAACCATCCACGCCTCTTTTACAAGAGTTTCTTTCCTGTTAGAAGTTGCTATTTAGAGGTAAATCAAAGTTTGCTAAATCCTTTCCATGTTCCTCATTTTCTTCCATTCTCTTCCTCTTATTAATTTTGCCTTTTTACAGAGGGAGGGTGAACTGAGTCCTGCTTACGTGAGGAAAAATATCAACAAGCTAAAGCCACAATGGGTTCTAATTGATGATGCAATGAAGCAACATACTGTTGGCTTTAACATGAATGAGCAAAGGCCTCGCCTAACAACAGGTTGGTATGAATTGAGGCAATACTACAACTTGGAGGGGAATTGCACAATTTGGTTCCATGAGGTTGATGATTCAATCTTCAAAATTGATGTTCGTGATTCAAGCCACAAGGAAATACAAGTGCCTGGAGGTCCTCCTCCTATCGATTGGAGCGTGGATCATGAGACTGATTCTCTTGGTGTTCTCGACTTTTATCCTGACTTTAGGTTTGCTGGACAGTCCTCTCAAGGCCCTCCTTTGTATCAGGGAAATCCTTCAACTTCTCCTCCTGAAATTTCTGAACCTATTTTTTTATCAGATGATGATCAACTTTCGTTTCAAGTGGGTGAAATGAATCTTGATGTTCCTGAGCAAACTGTGGTTCAGGAATCTACCTATGAATTTGAATTTGATACCCAGATCACTCACGAGTGGTTCTCATTAAATCAAGTTGTGAGTTCTTTTTTTTTTACTGTTTGTTGATATATGAATTTCGTAATCTACCAAAGATAGTTTTTTCATCTTTGTTTCATACTAAAGCTTCCCTCTGATCTCATACATATTCTATATTTTTTTTTTAAATGCAGCCTGTCCCCGAAAATGCTGCTACATATATCAGACAAGCCGGGGTTGATAAGTGGTATTTTGTTGGTCCTAACCTATATCCAGGAGAATTTCACATGAGCCTTCGCCCAAATTCCGGAAATGCAAGGATGGGACATGGATGGAGTAGTTTTTGCGATTATAACGACATAGGTGCAAGTGATAGGCTCCGATTCCGTTTCACCAATGCTCTCAACCGCATTGTTTATATTGTCAGGACGTAGTCCTTTTTTCTAATTAGGCTTGACATTTGTGTTTATGTTATCAGACTTTGGAGTGTTCTCAATATGGGGTTGTTTGTATCGATGTGTTGATCAAGTATCATATCTATGTGCTTCTAACGTTGAAGAATTGCAAGGAATGTTTGCATTATGTGTAATGTTGCTTCTCATGGAATGAAGAAGAAGTTTTAATCTTTTCATATTTTTTACAATTTTATTCCAATCTTCAATCCCCTTTCACTCCTAGATTCAAATATGTGGTTTTTATTATTGTTTAAATTATATATATAGATAATTGAAGCGTGCAATTCATGAAAAAATGTTGTATAACGTGCTTCTAAAAGTATCTTTTTCAATAAGGATTAATTTAACAAATGGATTAAATAATGAGGTTGGATATTTATTAAGAAAAAAGGGATAGGATTAAAAAAAACGTGTATTAAATTGGGTGGCTATGTTTTCCATTGTATGGCATATGAGTAGGGGAAATTTGATAGAAACTTCTAAGGTTAATGTAATTCCTATAACAATCTAATGGATATAACATTAAATCTTATTATAATTTTCTCAACAACAACTTCCAATATATACTACTCCTTATGGATCTGTTAAACCTTTAAAATTATTGTTTTTTGTTTTAACTATTTAAGTGATTTATAATTTTTTACTATTTAAGTGATTTATGATTTTTTCATAAAATTTAAATCCATGCCTATCACCTATAGCCCTGTTTCTGACTATTGTTTAAAATTTAAAATATATATAGATGTTTTGGAAGGGAAAACGCCCTATTCCCTTTATATATTATCCTAGATTATCCTTTTTTTTAATTAACAATTCATATTAGAGAAATTGTCAAGAATACAAACACCCCTCCAGAGTGTGGGATATTTAAGAAATCCTCCTTCATTATGATTTTTAACAGAACTGACTATAAGGATCCCCCATTGTGTTTATTATGGGTTGCCAGATGATAAGTGTTGTATTTGATAGAGGATTTTATATTTATTGTTATTCGTATAACAAACTAATGGATATAACAATTGAGCATATAATCTTTTTCCCAGAAATATCTTTAAATTGATAACTCAGTTTTTTCAAATTCTTTATTTTCTAATTTATTTTTTTTTTGTTCGATATCTTGCAATGATTTTTCAATTTTTAATAGATGATGAATATATGGGGTCCACGTAGAGGCATGTTTTAAACTCTTTTAGTATATTTTATTTTTAAGTGTATTTTTTGTTTTAAAGGTTAACTGGAATTTAAATGCACATTAAATTTTGCAATATTTCATTCCTTCAATAATCATTGATATATGTTCAACTCAATGTTATCCGTATTTCATTGAGAGGTTATTTATTTTGGATTTCAAAAAAATTTATCACTACATATCAAATAATTGATTTCTGTTTTTGGTTTTTTTTTATCGTTATTATTTTAAATAATTTGTAAGTTTTTATACTTTCTTCATTTCCTATACTCTATGCTGAATACCCATCTTATACTCTTCATTATATATCTAATTTTCGAGTTGGAGTTATTTCTTTTGGTAAATTACTGAATTCTCTAGGAAAGTGTGATAATTTATGGTTATAATTATAAATGATGATATCTATTCCTATTGTATAAATGTTTTTTCTTCCCCAAAATATCTATCTCTTTCCATGATTTAGACTAGGTTGTTATAGTAAATATATTTAAATGATAGAGACTGTTAATCTCCATATGTGTGATTATAATTCTGTGTGCAGATTTCCAAGTGTAATTTATTTCATACATTTTTACGTTTTGAATATTTTCTTGACCTCCCACATTCTAACGTGAGACTATAAATTCATTATCATGGTTGAATCGATTTCTCTATCTGCCCCATTTGTGTTAATCCTTTTTCTCTCTTTTAAGTACTCCATAGTTCTGCTTCACCTTCAGTTATTCCTTTATCTCAATCTCAATGCCCAAGCCCAAACATTCTCCTCCCCCGTTTTATAAATTCTTTCTGCCTGTTGTTAGCCGTGAGGATGAGGCACGACTTACATCTTTTGAATTTTTTTTTATTCTGATTTTTTTATTTTCATCCCTTTATAATCCTTTTTTTTTTCATTCCCAGGATGAAGGCGAAGTGATGCTGGAGTTTGTCAGGCAGTTTAAGGATGAATTAAAAGAGAATTGGTTATTGATTGATGATGGGGGATGTACCAACGTCGTTAAGTTTAACATGAGTGTTGTTAGACCTAGATTAACCCATGGATGGAAGCAGTTGAGAAAAGATTATTATCTGCGAGGAACTTGCACTATATGGATGCATTTGATTGAGGATTGTGTTTTTAACATGTATATTTTCAATAGTGAAGGCAAGGAACTTTATGTACCTGGCGCTCCTCTTAGAGATATTTACAAATCAGATGATGATGATGATGATGATGAATTTTATAGTAATCTTCGACAAAGCCTTTCTTCAGAAAGTTCCTTGCTTGATCATATAGAGTGCGATGGGTATATTTCTGCCCAAAGTAGTGGAGTTGTTGCAACAACGGATCTAACAATTCGTCAACAACTCGATGTAGAAGGAGGTCAAGAAGTGCCTGATGTTGTTGCTGCTGATAATGTCGTTGATGGTGCAGAAATAGAACCAGAAATAATTGAAAATGATGATGGCTTAGTGGATGGAGATGTTATAATTCCTGTGGCGCCTATCCCAGATCCTGGCATCATTTTTCAGTGTATTTTCACATGCACTCTTACTACATACTATGCAACAAAGAGTCATTTGGTGAGTTGTTTTTAACATATGTTTTTCCTTTTTGTTCATTTTTTTGTTCATGTCTTTTATTCTTTTGACATGCATTTTTCCATTATATTTTTCTTTGATTTATATTCAGTATGTCCCAAAGGATGCTGCTGCGTATCTCATAGAAGCTGGCCTACACAGTTGGATGTTCGTAGGTCCTAAAAGAATCCCGTTTGAGTGTCGTATTCTAATCAGTTCCTGTCATCGTTATGCCAAAATTGGAAGTGGATGGAGGTTCTTCTGTGAAGCTAACCAGTTCTCCCCGGATGACTATTTACTATTTCAATTTACAAGCCCGGAAGAAGGAATTGCATACGTGAACTATGGAGACCAAATTGACATTTAGATAGTATTGTAATTGTTAGTGTGTTTTGGACTGGGCGAGCCCCTAGAGGGGCAACGCCCAGCATGTATCCCGCCCTGAGGCGGGGCCCTGGCCTTCAGATGGGCCTTGACCTCGGAGGCCCAATTGGCCCAATAGGTAGTACCCAAGCTCTATAAATAGGAGGTAGTTATCAAGTGTAGGGGACTTTTGGCTCATTTGAGAAAATCACGCATGAAATTCAGCACTCTCTCTCTCATTCTCATTCTCTCTTAGCACAATCCTCTACCTCTAGGTACTATACCTCTCTTCAATGTTCATTCCAAGAACATTTGCGCCTCCTAGCCCGCCCTCAACACATGATGCGGGCTCCATGCCTTCCCCGCCTCATCAAGGGGAAAAATCCTGTCCTGACGCTGCCACTACCTCTGAAGCGGCTCAAATTGAACAAGCCCCTGCTCCCGAGGTCGGTTCTTCAAGCTATTATAACATGCTCCCCAACGCCATTGAACCCTCAGAATTCTTACTTACTGGTCTTAACCGTGACGCCATAGAAAAAGAAGTTTTGAGTCGGGGCCTTAATGACACCAAGGAGGAGACTCTTGCTTGCCTCCTACGCGCTGGGTGCATCTTTGCCCACGCGTTTGAGAAGTTCAATGCCGCCACCGTTGAAGCTGAGCGGTTGAAGGCCGAAAGTGCTAAGCATCAAGAAGCCGCCGCTGCTTGGGAAAAGCGTTTCGACAAACTGGCGACGCAGGCAGGAAAAGACAAAGTCTATGCCGACAAGATGATTGGCACGGCGGGGATTAAAATCGGCGAGCTGGAGGATCAGCTGGCGCTGATTAAGGAAGAAGCAGATGAGCTTGATGCAAGCCTTCAAGCTTGCAAAAAGGAAAAAGAGCAAGCTGAGAAGGACTTGATCGCCCGAGGCGAGGCGCTGATTGCTAAGGAGTCAGAGCTTGCCATACTGCGCGCTGAGCTGGAGTTAGTGAAGAAGGCGTTGGCGGAGCAAGAGAAAAAGTCTGCGGAGTCCTTGGCCTTGGCGAAGTCTGACATGGAGGCGGTGATGCAGGCTACGTCCGAGGAGATCAAGAAAGCGACCGAAACTCATGCCGAGGCCCTCGCCACGAAAGATGCTGAGATTGCTTCCCAACTGGGAAAGATCAAAAGACTAGAGGACGAGCTGGCGACGGAGAAGGCCAAAGCCACTGAGGCGAGGGAACAAGCCGCTGACATCGCCCTTGACAACCGCGAGCGCGGTTTCTACCTCGCCAAAGATCAGGCCCAACATTTGTACCCGAACTTTGACTTTAGCGCCATGGGAGTAATGAAAGAGATAACCGCCGAAGGACTGGTTGGTCCCGACGATCCTCCCCTGATTGACCAACACCTCTGGACAGCGATTGAAGAAGAAGAGGAAGAAGAAGAACAGGAGAAAGAAAACAATGAATAATGTAATTTTAACATTACTTTAGCTTTTACTGTCACCTTGTAGTGTACTTTTCCGCCATTCGTCTATGTTTAAGCAACCCTTCGCCATAGCTTTTTATATCGCCGTTGGATATTTTGTAAATCATGTTGGAATGCTTCCGCCGTACATTTTTTAGTCGCCGCCTTCTTATGGCTTAAAAAATTTAAGAATAAGTTTCATAGTTTAACCCCTCAACACGCCAGAGTAGTAAAATACTCAACATCCTGAGTGACCAAGCACTCGCCTTCCACCTTATTCATTCGCCGACCTTATATCTTGCGCTATTTTTCACGCGTCATATGATTGAATTACGCCTAACGATTTCGTGCCTTAATTTTAACTAGGACTTGTTGCTTGGTATTCCACCACCAAGACTTTAGACGTTTTCCCCAATAGGAAGAAACGGCCTCCATTCTCGAGGACTTCGCCCGGGGCTTTGCCCGCTCGGGGCTTACAATGCTTGGATCCCAATGGCCATTTGGGGGTCCCAAGACTTTTGCCTAGCTAACGGCGCTCGTCGTATTCTGGCGAGACTTACCCAGCACATCGTTTACGGGACCGGCGATCACGTCAGACTTTCCGGAGGGTGATTCCCAGGCGTCAAAGGCCATTTGTGGAATCGCCACAACCTTCAGGGTTCCAGCAAGCCCCTTTGGGGATCAAGCTTGTCCCACTTAGTGATCGCCGTAATTCTTTATGTCGATCGGCAATTCCGATCGTCAGGGAATCCCTGGAATTTTTGGACACGAATTTCGTGAATTTTCGTTTTATTTTATTGATGGAGCGCCTCATTAAAAAACTCCTTTCGGAGAAAAAGAGCACGCCTTGTTATTGCAATACATTGGAGAATTTGAAAAGACTTCGGAAAATCTTAAAGATATCTGGCTCCGGCGATTCCGCCTTGTTCACTTTCTCGCCTGCGATCAACTATAAAAGTAGCGCAAGCTCAAACCATTGAACGATCGAGGTAACCGCCTTCCATCAAGCTCTTCTAAGTGATAGGCCCCATTACCAAGAACTTTAATAATGCGGTAGGGCCCTTCCCAGTTAGGAGTAAGCTTGTTCCCCGGGGCTCCCGATCGCCACTTGAGGACCAGGTCGCCGACCTGCATATCTCGGACGCGAACCCTGCTGTTGAACTTTGCCGCCACGCGCTGCTTCATCGCTGTTTCCCGAATGTGCGCCTCGTCGCGCGTTTCCGACAAAAGGTCCAGCTCCATCGCCATGTTGGCCTGATTTTCCCCTTCAAAACCTGGTTGAGTCCGCCATGTAAAGTTGTCAATCTCCAACAGCAACATGGCATCTACCCCATAGGTCATTCTAAAGGGGGTTTCCCTTGTAGTAGATTGCTCGGTGGTGTTGTACGACCACAGCACCGCCGGAAGTTCATCCAACCAAGCTCCCTTAGCCTCCGCAAGCCGTCGTCTTAGTCCTCGTAGGATTACCCTGTTTGCAGATTCCACCTGCCCGTTCGTCTGCGGATGCTCAACAGAGGCGAACCTCATCTGTATGCCCATTTCCCTGCAGAACTCCCTTGTTTGGCTGCTTGAAAACTGGGTCCCGTTGTCAGATACGATCGCACTTGGGATCCCGAACCTGCAAACAATACGCTTCCAGTAGAAATTGACTATCTTTGCAGAAGTAATCTTGGCCAGGGGTTCAGCCTCAATCCACTTAGTGAAGTAGTCCACCGCCACTAATATAAACTTCATTTGTGCCCTGGCGGTCGGAAAAGGTCCGACTAAGTCCACACCCCACATGGCGAAAGGCCACGGGGCGCTCATCGTTACCAACTCTTTTGGCGGTGCCTTAGACAAATCCGCGAACACTTGACATTTCTTGCACTGCTTCACGAAGTCCATACAATCTTTCCTGAGGGTGGGCCAGTAAAAACCCGCCCTCAACACCTTGCAAGCCAAAGACCTTCCCCCGATGTGGCTCGCGCACACTCCTTCATGTACCTCAGACATTATCGCTTCGTACCTCTCTGGCGGTACGCATTTCAACAATGGCGTTGAGAAACCACGGCGATACAAGTGTCCGTCAATGAGAGTATAGTGACTCGCCTCCCGCCGTTGTTCCTTCGTGCATTGCTCCACTTCTGCCGGGTCCCCCGCCAAGATAGATATTATGGGACCCATCCATGTTCCCCCTCTGTTCACGCAGGCCATGAGCTCGCCTTCGATGCTTGGGTACGCCAACGTTTCCTGAATCACACTTTTGTTATTGCCGGGCTTCCGCGTGCTCGCCAATTTGGCCAGCGCGTCCGCCCGCTGATTTTCTGCCCGAGGAACGTACTCCACCACGACCTCTTGAAAAAGTGTCATCAAATACCGTACCCGCTCAAGGTACTTGATCATATTAGGATCTTTGACCTGGAAAGTTCCCTTCACTTGATTCTCCACCAATTGTGAGTCCGTTCTTATCAACAAACTCCCGATCTTCACTTCCCGCGCCAACTTCAATCCGGCGATGAGAACTTCATATTCTGCTTGGTTGTTCGTTGCTTTGAACTCGAATTTCAGGGATTGCTCCAACACTAGTTCCCCCGGCCCTTCTAACGTTACTCCCGCGCCGCTGCCACTACTATTGGAGGATCCATCCACGAAGAGAGTCAACTGAGTGTCCACTCTTTCAAACCGATCTGGAGTCAACTCGACCACAAAGTCAGCTAGTGACTGCGCACCAACCGCGCCCCGCTTATCATATTGCAAACCATACTCTGACAATTCAACCGACCAGGCGACCAATCTACCTGATAAATCCGGTTTTTGTAATACTTGTCTCAAAGGCAAATCCGTCCGCACCTTCACGGGAAAACTCTGAAAATAAGGTCTCAACCGCCGGGCGGTGACGAGGACCGCCAGCGCCGCCTTCTCAATTTTCTGATATCTGACCTCCGCGCCCTGGAGTGTGTGACTAACAAAATAAACAATTCGATGCTCGCCATCTATCTCCTGCAACATCACAGAACTCAGAGCACTATCGCTCACAGCAAAATACAAATGCAGCGGGTGTCCCTGTATTGGTTTCGACAAGATTGGCGGTGACGATAGGAGTTCCTTGAGGCGAACAAAAGCTTCCTCACACTCCGCCGTCCACTCAAATGCGACATTCTTGCGAAGACACTTGAAAAAAGGGAAAGATCTGTCACCAGACTTGGGAAGAAACCGAGATAATGCTGCTATTCGCCCCGTCAAACGTTGGACCTCTTTCACATTAGAAGGGCTTTTCATCTGCTGAATCGCCTTGCATTTTTCTGGGTTTATCTCGATTCCTCTGGATGTGATCATGAATCCCAAAAACTTGCCCCCCTGAACACCAAAAGAGCATTTCTCCGGGTTGAGGCGCATATTGTGCTTCCTTATTTCGCCAAATGCTTCCTCCAGATCTTGATGATGGTCTAAACCACGTACTGATTTAACAATCATGTCATCAACGTAAACCTCCATGTTTCTTCCCACCTGCCCAGCAAAAACCCTATCCATCAATCTTTGGTAGGTCGCCCCAGCGTTCTTTAGTCCAAACGGCATGGTGCGATAGCAATAATTGACTCTGGCGGTCATAAAAGCCGTTTTGTCCTCGTCTGCCGGGTGCATGCGGATTTGATGATAGCCAGAATAAGCATCCATCAAGCTAAGCAGTTCGTTGCCCGAGGCACCATCAACAAGGCTATCGATGCTGGGAAGGGGATACGAATCTTTTGGACATGCTTTGTTTAAGTCTGTGTAATCTACACACATTCGCCATTTCCCGTTCGCCTTCTTCACCATTACGACGTTCGCCAACCACGTCGGATACTTCACTTCCCTGATGAACTCTGCCGCCAGCAACTTGTCGACTTCCTGTTGCACCGCCTTCCCTTTGTCGCCACCCAAGCGCCTCCTGAGTTGTGAAACTGGCTTGACACTTGGATTCAATGCTAACCGATGGCATATGAAGTTTGGATCAATTCCAGGCATGTCTTTGCAGCTCCAAGCAAACAAGTCTAAGTTCTCCCCAAGCAGTTTTGTCAGGCGCGTCTCCTGCTCTTCCGTCAGTCTGGTCCCAATCTTCAAAGTGCGATCGCCGAACTTTAGTGCCTTCGTTTCCTCAATTGGCGTGGGCCTATTTACTCGCCCCTCGCCCCGGGGATCAAGATTTTCATCCGAAGCTTCGATTTCATAACATCTATGACCAACCAACGCACTCTTCTTGCCATACAAGTTAAGGCAATTATTGTAACACTCCCTCGCCATCTTCTGGTCCACCTTCAGCTTTCCCACCTTTCCACTGCTTAGCGGATACTTGACCGCCAAGTGGGCTGTTGAAATTACAGCACAAAGGCGATTCAATGTATTTCGCCCAATGATGACATTGTAAGATGCCACCACCTGGAGAACCAGATACCTTACCTTCAAAACCCTAGCACACTCATCTTCCCCAAATATTGTGTCTAGATCAATGTATCCCCGCACCATTACTTGCTCCCCCGCGAAACCTACCAAGGTTCCCGCATATGGAGTCAGATCATTGTCAGTTAGTCCCAACTTGTCAAATGCATCACCATAGATAATATCAGCCGAACTACCCTGATCCAGGAGTACCCTTCTAACGTTGAAACTGTTCATCCTTAACTGCACCACAATCGGGTCGTCCTTATGAGGCTTTATCCCCTCAAAGTCCGCCATCGAGATTGTTATGTCAGGGTGTACGAATCCAAAAGCGACCTCATGAACGGAATTAACGGCACGAACATGGCGCTTACGCGCCGCATGAGTGTCGCCACCGCCGCCAAATCCCCCGACGATGGTGTTGATGGTCCCGACGGGCGGTCCTGAGTGTTGAGCGAACGTGTCATCAGCCCCTTTTGTGGCGATAGCCGCTGATTCTTGCTTTTTCTTGCCCTTAGTGTCCGCTCGCTCCTCCTCCCGCTTGTGCGCTTTGTTTTGATCGCCACCGTTGCGCCACAGACCTTGACGATTTCCTTGATATCCCGCCCGAATCAACTTATCAATCTCCCACTGCAAAGGTCCAGCTCGCATATTATAATAGCTTGAATTCTGAGGGTTCAATGGCGTTGGGGAGCATATTATAATAGCTTGAAGAACCGACCTTGGGAGCAGGGGCTTGTTCAATTTGAGCCGCTTCAGAGGTAGTGGCAGCGTCAGGACAGGATTTTTCCCCTTGATGAGGCGGGGAAGGCATGGAGCCCGCATCATGTGTTGAGGGCGGGCTAGGAGGCGCATCTTGGCGAGAGGGAGACTTCGGGGTTTCATTTTCTTTTTCCTTCTCTCCAACAGGAGTGTCGGAAGACGCAGCAGCTTTTGTGGCGTTGACGCCGGCGAGTTTCTCGGCAGCTGAGGATTGAGAAATGTTGGTGGTTGTGGCACCGACGGAGGCGGCTGTGGCGCCAGCAGAGGACTCAGCGGCAACAGCAGCGGTCGCACCGGCGGTGGCAGGAGTAGAAGCTGGTACGGTGGTTGGCTCGATAGCCGCGGCGACGGAGGCTTCAGTGACATTTTTGCCTTTAGGCGCAGCAGCAGTGGTGGGCTGAGCGCCAGGGTTGGATGTGCCGGCGCCGGAGGAGGCTTTGACCAATCTTCTCCTCTTGGGAGCTTTGGTGCTCTCGGCTTGGTTCTCAGCACCGCCCCGTTTTTTCACGTCGCCCTCAGTGTTGAATTTTGGGGAAAAGCGAGCCATTCTCCTCTCGCGGGCCTTCAGGAGCTCGGCGTTCGTGAAATTCATATCTTCTGTAACAATAAAAAATACAATCAGTGACAACATAGGAGACGAGAAAGGAAATGTCAATAATAAAAGTGAGCTATGGGCAACCTAAGTATTTGGGAGTTCTTGAGAGGTCAGCGCCCTCAAGGACTGTTGTGCAGTCAAGGATGGGAAGTGGGGCAAGGAGATTAAGAAAGGCTTTGTCGTTGGCGGACAAAGATTCCTCTGAAGGATCGGTGATCCCATTGGGCTTCTCCGTCCAGTAAAGAGGAAAAAGGGCGGTCCCGTCTCTAAGGGTGAATGCCTCTGGGTAGGCGGGATGAACCGCCACACGGAAGTACTTCCGTGCGAAGGAGGACTTCGCGTTACTTTTGTGAGGATGCAAGCACTTCCGGCCGGCTCGGGCCTTCAAGGAAATCCATCCTTTGTTTTTGATGGACTTGGGGTCGACGTCGTAGAGGTAGAAGAAACTGGTGGGGGATGGGGCGATGCCGACAGCGGCGCTTAAGATTTCAAAACATCGAATGAAGGCCCAGGCGTTAGGGTGGAGTTGGCAGGGAGCCGCGTTGATGTCGCGGAGGACGGTTTGGACAAAGGGCGAGAAAGGAAGCCTGATTCCAAGCTCGCTAAACATGTATTCATACGCAAAGAAAAAATGGGATCTCTTTACGTCGCCGTCTGGCTTATGAAGCCAGGGGCGGTCCTCAGGACTGCAAATCCAGATCCTGAGTTTGGCGTTAAACTCATCGTCATTAGACAAACCACCCAGGGAGTTCACGAACTGCACGATGAGATCGCTATTCTGGAAAATAGAAGGTTGGTCTATAGCCTCGTGAGTGGGAGCTATTTGGACTGGAAGGGGCAGAGTGGCGTAGGTTTTTAGTCGGTAAGGTGGGATCTCCGGGACCTCTAAACGGAGGCCGCCGGCGGCGGTGGCATCAGGGTCGCTTCCGGAGGAAGAAGAGGAGTGGTTAGGGGAGGTAGGGCTTGAAGCCATTTTTAGAAGACAGTGAAGTGAAAGAAAGGAAAAGATGAGTATGTGTATGATGCAAAGATAAGGACAGTGGGACTCACCGGAGTAGGATGTGAAGAGTGGGTAACGGAAAGGGTGATAAGCGACGGCTCCGGAGCGGAAGTGGGCAGAGGGAGTTTGGTAAGCGATTAGGGAAGTAAAGAGGGGTCTCGGAAAGGGATGACTGTGGGGAAGAAGGGTTTTTATAGGAGAAGGGGGGAAGCTGGAAGGGTGACGCGTGTTGGACGCGTGTGGAAGGTTGGAAGTCATGATGGTTTTGGGGAGGTGGGTCGCGTGCAAAGGGGAGTTACTGCGCACGATGGGACGGTTATGAAAGGTGAAGTGACGGTTCCGGAGAAAGAGGGAAATTGATGTAACCGACGCGTCACGTGGGGCAGTCACGTGGGGCAGATAGGGATTTGAAAGGGTTTTAAAATAAGGGAAAGCGCGAAAAGCCTCGCCACTATAAAGATCAAACACCATCGCCTGACAGGTGACACCAACAACAAAGTTCAGTCGCTCGCCGGGGTTACCGCCAGTCAATGATTGAATGATCAGCACATGACCCATGCCTGCCACCTTTCCCGCCGGCGAACGATCATACACCTGCTCCAACTTATCGCCAATACGAAGTAATCGTTCTCGCAGCTTGTGGACTTGTGGACTTGCCAGCTCGGGTTGCTCGTCAAGTCAGTGGACTGGGTAACTGAAAATGCTAGTTTCCTTTTGCTCACGCCATGTTGGCGATATAGTTTACTTCTCTTTTCTCAAGCCATGTTGGCAGTGCAGATTCCGGTGTACTGTAAGACATATGTAAAAGCATTTAAAAGACACACTTAGCCCAATTGGCCCAATAGGTAGTACCCAAGCTCTATAAATAGGAGGTAGTTATCAAGTGTAGGGGACTTTTGGCTCATTTGAGAAAATCACGCATGAAATTCAGCACTCTCTCTTTCATTCTCATTCTCTCTTAGCACAATCCTCTACCTCTAGGTACTATACCTCTCTTCAATGTTCATTCCAAGAACATGTTTCAATGAATGGGTTAAAATTGTATGGGGTGTTTCTTCATGTGCCAGAGAAAAAAAAATTCTCATTATGTTTTGCTCTTAGGCATGCCCCCCTGTTTTTGTAATTTCGTCTAATGATATTGAGTTATGTTCTACTTTGGGATTTCCATCTATTATGTTTGTTATCTTTTTTAGTATGAATCGATTTTTTTTGTGCTTGCCATCCTCAGGAATAATTGTGTAAAGTATTTTTTCTTTTTAGGAGTGGGTATATAATAAGTAGGATAAATTAAGTTAAATTTTTTAATTTTGTTAACAATTAAAAATGTTATTGGTTAATTCCATATGTTTAATTTAAACTGAATAAAATAATTTATGGCGTATCTCATACAAGAAGAGAACCCAAATCCTTATATCCTTCTATATGTTAGTGTGGGCAGCCAATTATTCTATCTCCCCCCTAAAACACCCCATTTAACTCATTCTTCCACCCCCCCCCCCCAAATCAAGCTTAGGCCCCATTTATATTCTTTAAAATTCCAACAATGATACCCATTTTTATAATCAATCACAACATTATTAAAAGATCATTTTCAGTGGACATTATGAAAAGAAAAAAATTGACTATTTCCATAATTTTCATTAAGATCAAATGGTGTTAGGACGCCCTTTGTTACATATATCTCAATAATATTGAAATTTAGCGTGTTGTATTTTTTGTGGGAAAACCATGTATTTAATTAAAAAACTTTTATTTTTGTTCCTTTACATTTTTTCGTCCTTATCGAAGGAAGATTTAATAACAATTCACCTATTTTTTCTATATGTTTTATTATATTTTGTATAAAGGGTTTGACAATGAGTATAGTATTTCCCCCCAATTTAAAATGATTCATCTATCACCAATATATGATTAGTTAATAACTTATTCCCCCCTCCTTCCTTAACGTGAATTATCTCCCATTCATAACAGATTTTGTTAATTTTATAAGATTTATTTGTTTGGAAGTTAATATATTTATATTTTCTAGAAATATAAATAGATTCTAGGTTATAATACCCTATGAAGAAAAATAAAATTACTTTTATTAATTTTGTTTAGTTCCAATAATTATTTTTTAAAACTGTTGTCCCTTATTATAACCCACTTCTTTCTATCTTCTTATTCATGATTTTTTTTGCTATCAATAGTTTTGGGAATGAGGAACTATTAGGCACTACCCAATTTAAAGAAGAAATTGGAAGTCATTAAAATAATTAAAAGATGTTATTGTATTTCAATTAATTTTTCTATATGTTTTATTATATTTTGTATATTTGTATTATAAGCGATTTGGGCAATATTACGTTTAGATATTTTAATATATCGATTGAGGGAAATTGGAGAATATTTAGTTTTTAAAAGTTTGTTATATTTTGGACGATTAAGAAAGATTTGTTATTTATTTGACAGCATTTTAAAATAGTTAAACAACCTCACATATATCTTTTAAAATATATTTTATATTTAAATCAATTATGCATTTATTGGTTTTGGGTTTGTTGCATATTCCTAAGTAATGTATAAAGTATGAATAATAAATATACCTTATTATTATTTAACACAAAATATTTGTATTTCCAAAAAACATACTAATACTCTATTGAAATCCCAAACACCACATAACATGCTTTGATAACCAAAAAACAAAAAAAAGCCACCTTTAACGTTTGAATTCTCCATTATTTTCATCAAATTGGTTTTATCTCATAACCTCCCATAATTATAACGATTTATTTGTTTTTTTTTAGAACTCATTTTAAATTATAGTAACAACTTCATAATCAAGATTTTAAATATTATAATATATTTAAATAAATTATTTAATTATTTAGTTTCTTTTTTTGTTAGATACTTTCAGTTTAAGAAATCTAATTTATTGATTCAGAATAAAGAATTTGTTTTTCCAAAAAAAAAAGGAATTAATTCCATATTGAAATACCAAACACTCCATTAACGTGTGGTTTTTCCACCTCTTGAAACTTGCAACGTTTTCAACTCTTTTCACTTTTCATGATGAGTTTGCTGTATGCCTAAATACTTCTTCTATAAAGGCTCTCTAAACTCCCTCTGATGTTATAATCCTTTTTTTCTTTCAAGTGTTCCTTTGTCTTTTAAGAATTTGATACATGGATTCTCCCCGGTTAACTCCGGGGTCAAGCTCAAAAGAATCTAGAGCTCGAAGGAGATTGATAAGGAGCAGCAGAAAGGATTTATCTCCTGACGAAAATATAGGTGAGAACCTATTGTTTCCCTCTGTTTTTTTTTCCAACGAAGGCAAATTTCTAATGTGAGATGTTCTAACTATCTGTATTTGTATAATTTTAATTTTTTGCAGCAACCGGGGGATCCATCATTCCATCTGTGTCTTCTTCTATCTCAACAAGAAGACCTTTGTCCAATATAACAAATGTGTCTCCATCTTCTTCGCATAATGCTCGAGTTGGTAATTCAAGGAATAAATCCAGAACTCTAGGTTAGTATGTCCCTGGTTTTTTTGGTTGTTTTTTCCCTTGCTCCTTATTTCAAGTGCTGTGAATCTAAATTATCTCATTTTTCAGTACCTAATCAATATGAGAAAGCTCTTCATGAACCATGTTCTCAAAAAAAAAGGAAAACAAATCAAGCTGGAGGTTCGTCCCAATGTCAACAACCTTTTCCAAGTTCAGGTGAATTTTTGTTGTTTCTTTTGTAAATTGTTTTTGAGTTTGTACGTGACATCTCTTAAGTCAATTTAACCATGGTTTTTTGTTTATTGATTTCTTTTTTTTTTTCTGTAGGTGTTGGAGGTTCTGTATTATGTAATGAGAACAGCCCTGTAAATCTCATTTCATTTGATAATTCACCTTCCTTAACTTATAAGGAAATAATGGATAGGCAGTTTTCAAATGCGAACAGCAAAAGAAAGTCCATTGATCAAGCCACTTTGGCTTCAGTTAGTCATTTTTCATTGGAACATTCCAAAACACAAATGAATGAGATTTTTCCAAAAAGTTTTGATAGTAATTCTTCCAATCCTCCCCTATCTACTGTCATTGCTACGTCATCAAAACATCCTTCTCCATCAATATTGAAGCCAAAACAAACCTGAACGAGAAAAACAAACGAGGGCTCCATCTAGAATGAAAAAAGTTAAAATAATTAAAGAGTTGCCTACCCCTATCCGTTCGGAATCAAAGTGGTCGCGTTATTTAAGAAAGAAAGCTTTGGATACCAAGAGAGGAAGGTTTTCTCCCTCTAATGGAACTGCAGATGAAGCAGGGCCATCTAATGTGGCTTTATGTGAACCTGGAGCATTAAGCAGTGATTCTGAAGATGCTGAATCAGGTTATATTTCATACATCAAAATTATTTTAAGAGAAAGTTGTTTAATATTAGTTCTTTTGATATTATTTTTGTTATTTACATCTAACCTACTTTCTTAATTCATATGATACCTCATGGGGATTCAGATGAGGATTATGTGGAACATACGCATGAAGTGATTCCTGAAATTCCAGCAAACATTGTTGCTTTGCTTCAGATAGCTGAAAATACAGGTATCATCCTAATATTTTTTCATTAACCAAAATTTTATATATGTTATTTTTTATTGAATCATGAGGCTCTATTGATGACATCTATTTTTTTTAAAGACGTTCTTGATTTTGGAGATCCAACCAGCGCTTGCTTTTACTGCGGAGCTTTCATGTGGGCTTCTGAGAAATCGGGGAAGATAGATTCAGATGGGGCTTCAGCTTTTTCATTGTGTTGTATGAAGGGGAAGGTTGATTTACCCTTAATCCCTAAGCCTCCTCCTCTACTTCTTGACTTGATAACAGATAGAGAACCAAGGGCGCAAAATTTCAAGGAGAATATAAGAGCGTATAATAGCATGTTTTCCTTTACGTCTATGGGTGGGAAGGTTTTAACTGCTCTTAATGACGGTGGAGGCCCCCCTCAATTTGTATTGAGTGGACAGAACTATCACTGTATGGGTTCTTTAATTCCACGTCAGGGACAACCTCCTAAGTTTGCTCAGTTGTATATTTATGATACACAAAATGAGAATTCTAATAGAGTGAGGAATCTAAGGTATGAAATCCTGAAATTAATTCTTTTGATCATTTTGATTTTTTATTATATAATTGTTAACAGCCTTATGTTCTTAAATTCTATTTCTTTTGTAGCTATAATGGGAGAGGACAGGGTCTTGACCTTTCTTTAGTGGAAGATCTTAAGCAGATGATTGACAGACACAATGTCCTAGCCAAAATATTTAGGCAGGTCCGAGAACGATTGAACTCTGATGAATCAACCCAGTTATCTATCCGTCTGTTCAGAGCCCGGGGGAAAGATCCTAGAACTTATAATATGCCGTCAACGGATGAGGTTGCAGCCTTGATTGTTGGGGACATTGGGGAGTCAGACGTTGGCAGAGATGTTGTAGTGAAAATGAATGATGGATGTCTTTCAAACATTCATGAAACACATACTGCTTTCATTCCTTTGCACTATCCGCTTATATTTCCATACGGTGAAGATGGCTTCCGTGAAGATATTCCCATTAGTGAGATTTTTAGAAACATGGGAAGCTACAAAAGATGGAAAGTCTCTATGAGGCAATTCATTTCATTCCGCCTTCAAGACAGAAACAGTGAGTATGGGAACATTATTTTTGCTAAGAGGTTGTTCCAACGGTTCGTCGTTGACGCATATACCATGATTGAAGCAAATCGTCTTTCATATATTCGATTTAATCAGAAAACCATAAGAGCAGATTATTTAAATGGGGTTGCAGAGGCAATTGAGAAGGGAGAGACAGACCCGTCATCTGTAGGAAAGCGGATTATATTGCCTCCTTCCTTTACAGGAGGTCGTCGTTACATGTTTAATAATTGTCAGGATGCCATGTCAATTTGCAAAAAGTTTGGGTACCCTGATCTTTTTATTACAGCAACATGTAATTCACAATGGGGGGAAATTCAAAGGTATGTCCGTGCTAGGAATTTGAGAGCTGAAGATAGACCTGATATTTGTGTTAGGGTTTTCAAGATGAAGCTCGATAATCTGATGTCTGATTTAAGGAAAGGCACTATATTTGGTCCTGTTGATGCAGGTATGTCATTTATTATTTATTTTTTTTTTCCGGAAATATATGTTTATGTTGCAATATCATTAATACTGCAATTTTAGATTTCCATTTAATTTCGTTTAACTTTTTTTGAAGGTATGTATATAGTAGAGTTTCAAAAACGTGGATTGCCACACGCGCATATTCTTCTATGGTTGAAACCCCAGTACAAATTGATAACCGGAGAGGACATTGATAAATTCATTTCAGCTGAGCTTCCTGACCCGCAGATTTATCCAAAGCTTTACAAGGCCGTTTCCTCTTTCATGATCCACGGTCCGTGTGGGGTTATTGATCCTAAGTGTGCATGCATGGTTGATGGAAAGTGTTCTAAACACTTTCCCAAAAAATATCAGAACTGCACTACCATTGATGATGATGGTTTCCCAATTTATAAGAGAAGGAAGACAGGAATTACAGTGGCCAAGAAAGGAGTTCCTTTGGATAATGGTTTTGTTGTTCCCTACAATCCTCGACTTTTGATGAATTATCATGGACATATCAACGTGGAGTATTGCAATAAATCAAATGCAATAAAGTATCTATTTAAATATATCAACAAAGGCAGTGATAGGGTGAATGTTCAAATTTCAAATGCTGGAAATGGAGAATCGAACCAGGATGAAATTAAACAGTACTACGATTGCAGGTAAGTAATCACATTGTTTTTCTTCTTTTTTTTTAATTTTTTTTTACTCAGTTGTTAAACTGAAATGAAATGCTAGGTATCTAACTCCATGTGAGGCAGCATGGAGGACATTTAAATTTGATATCCACGAGAGATGGCCGCCCGTGAAGCGCTTATCATTTCATCTTCCCGGTCAGCAGTGTGTAACTTTCAACGATGATGAAGACTTGGAAGGCGTTGTTGAAAAATGTTCAACTAAAGATACTCAATTCTTAGCATGGATGAATGCGAATAAGCTATACCCGGAGGGAAGAAGTTTAACGTATGCTGAATATCCGTCTATGTTTGTTTATAAGAAAGATAAGCAAGTATGGGAGCCAAGAAAGAGAGGTTTCTCCCTTGGTCGTCTTCAATATATCGCTCTAGGCATGGGCGAGGTATATTACATGAGGATTCTATTAACAAAACAGAGGGGTTGTGACAGTTTTGCAAGTTTAAGAACTGTCAAAGGGGTTGTTTATCCAACATTACAAGATGTGTGCGATGCTATGGGATTAATGGAAGATGAGAGGGAGTATGTTGATGGGATTATTCACATGAGTGAGATTGGTTCAGGGTCTTATTTGAGGCATTTGTTTGTAACGTTGCTCTCTACAAACGCTATAGGAAAGCCAAGAGAAGTGTGGGATAAGACATGGAGATTTTTAGCTGACGGCATTTTGTACCACAGAAGAAGGTTGCTTAAAATGCCAGGTATTTTTGCACTATGTTCTTATTAAATATATTGAATGACGTTTTTTTATTTTTGTGTGTTATTTTAAATGGGCATCTTAGAAGGAATCATTTCCTTTGCTATATCAAAGAAACAACCTCTTTACAATTGGATTTGATTGTATACATTACGTGATTTAGAGAATGTTTTTCTATATTGTTTTAAATCCATTTAATATTTGTTGCAGATCTTCAAATAAATGATGAGGATTTGATGAACTTATGTTTGATTGAGATAGAGAAGGTGTTGAGAACCAATGGAAGGTCACTTAAAGAATGGCCTAGCTTACCTTATCCATCATTTTGTGAGACCTTTCGTTTTGAAAATCAATTTGTTGCAGATGAGCTTAATTACAATAAGGATGAAATGAACGTACAGCATCAACAATTGGTCTGTTCCCTAACTTCTGAACAGAAAGGAGCGTATACCCAGGTAATAAATTACGATTAAAGCATAATAGGAGAAAAAATGAATAAATTCGATTATTATGTGTTTCATATTTTCTTTTTGACAAATTATGTCAATTTACAGATATTGGATGCTGTTTCGTCCAATAACGGAGGATTTTTTTTCCTATATGGATTTGGCGGATCTGGTAAGACTTTTGTGTGGAATACCCTCTCAGCTGCGTTGCGTTCTGAAGGAAAGATTGTTCTAAATGTTGCGTCAAGTGGCATTGCTTCATTACTATTACCTGGAGGTAGAACTGCTCACTCTAGATTTTCCATTCCGATCACTATCCATGAATCATCAACATGTAATGTCCGTCAAGGTTCTCATAAAGCTGAAATGCTTCAAAAAGCAAGTCTTATCATTTGGGATGAAGCTCCAATGCTTAACAAGCACTGTTTTGAAGCTCTAGACAAAACTTTGAATGACATCATGAAGACCCAAGCAACTTTTGGCCATGATAAACCCTTTGGAGGAAAGGTAGTTGTTTTGGGTGGGGACTTTCGACAGATTCTGCCAGTAATTTTGAAAGGAAGTAGATCAGAAATCATTTCTTCTTCTGTGAATTCATCATACCTATGGAAGGATTGTAAAGTAATGAAGTTAACTACCAACATGAGATTACAACAAGAAGGGTCCTCTTCTTCATCCTTGGAGATCAAAGAATTTGCGGATTGGCTTCTACAAGTGGGCGATGGCACGGTTAAGCCAATTGATGAGGATGATTCTATTATAGAAATTCCCTCTGATTTGTTGGTGAGGGAGTCCGATAATCCCTTACTTGAGTTAGTTAATTTTGCATATCCCAATGTTGTTGCAAATTTGGAGAACCATGCATATTTTGAACAAAGAGCACTCCTTGCTCCCACTCTTGAAAGTGTTGAAGAGGTTAATAACTTCATGATGTCAATGATCCCTGGGGAGGAAACAGAATATTTGAGTTATGACACGCCATGGAGGTCAGATGAAGACTCTGAAATAGATGCAGAATGGTTCACTTCAGAATTTCTAAATGATGTTAAGTGCTCTGGTATTCCCAACCACAGAATTGTTCTCAAAGTTGGTGTCCCTATCATGCTAATTCGGAACATTGATCAGTCTGCTGGATTGTGTAATGGAACAAGATTGATAGTGAGCGCTTTGACACCTTATATCATTGTTGCAACAGCTCTTTCCGGTTCTAAAACAGGTAAACCTGTTTATATTCCTAGGCTTAGCTTAACTCCTTCTGATACTGGCCTCCCTTTCAAATTCTCAAGGAGACAGTTCCCTATTACTGTTTGTTTTGCTATGACTATAAATAAGAGCCAAGGCCAGTCGTTATCGCATGTTGGATTATACCTTCCTAGGCCGGTGTTCACGCATGGCCAGCTATATGTAGCTCTATCAAGAGTAAAATCTAGAAAAGGGTTGAAGATACTTATAGTCGATGACAAAGGAGTAGTATCTAATTGCACTCGGAATGTTGTGTATGAAGAAGTATTCCAGAACATATGAATGGTTAGATTATCTATCTTTGAATTCGTACTTCTTTGTATAATGCACATTGTATTTAACGTGCTGTATTTTTTGATCTACTTATTTAAAACATTTTCTAAATTGTTTCAGATTCAACAGGCTTTCAATGATAATGGGGCAGCAAGCAACAAGTGGAATGCATAACGTTCATATGACATCTTTTTGTTGCCGATATATATATTTCTGTAATCATCAACCTTTGTTAGATTCATTCAGTTTTTCATTGTTGTGTAAACGAATCAAACCTAATTTCAATTGTTATCTATTGTTTTGTGGTAGTTAATCATGTCAATTTCATGTAAAAATAATTGGCATAAAAAATTAGAAAAATCTTTCGCCGTGCAGCGCACGGGTAAAAACACTAGTACATACATACATACATACATACATACATACATATATATATATATATATATATATATATTCTTAGCATGTTATCGAGGCTCTAACAATAATTCAATAGACAATAGCACACAATTCCAGTTAGGGTGCATGTATGCTTGCAATGCAATTTCAAATGATCCGGATAGTTCAATTGGGATGGGCACCATCGAGTTAGTCACCACTGGGCTAGTGTGTAACCTTTTCCACTCGGGTGTCGCTTACAATTCATGCATAGTCGGATCAATTCTAACCACCCTAGGTTGAACCATTTCCGCCCGCTATGCCGAAGATACACTCTAGGTGTTCTTTGATGAAGGCCCAGTCTTTCGACAGTCCCAACCTTCGTGAAGCCGACCGAAGTCGTCCCAACTTCATCGAGGCCCGATCTTTCGATCATCCCAAACCCCGAATGTATGCATGATGCAATATGGTTAGCCAAACATCGAATCGTCCTCGCACGTACGTGTTTAACTACAAATTTCGATTCAAAAGTACCCGAAGGTCAAAGTCGTCTTGCGACTAGGCTCTGAAAAGCCGGAGTTCATAAAGCACTCAGTGACATTTCCCTGGTCACTATGGTTCACCCCCGTGGCGACCATCAAATTATTCAAGAAGTGCAAGGAAGCACTTATTTGCCTTATTAGTCATGTTGACTCATCCACTTGACAGTCAAGCAAACGGCTAAACGAGCGAGAAGAGTATTACCCATGGCTTGTCGACTTACTCCCGTATTTCACAATCCTTTCCAATTCCTAAGTTTCCCTAAGGTCATCGTTAATTAATTAAAGCGTTTCAAGTTGAGTTAATTCAATTATGAGGTTTATCGTCAAAATATAAGTTTCATGAATTATCAAGTTCCATGTTCTAACTAATCAAAGTCCCCAAAATCCCCCAAGTGTAAACCCCGGGAAAAGTCTAAGTATTTCAGGAAGGGCTAGATCTCAGGCCTCTGGTCAGGACCTGCCTAGGGTTATTATTTCAACCCGAATGATCAAATCGAATCAATTCAAATGTCCTACACTCCACAATCGCGTCAAAGCGCACAATTCGATAACAATATCAATATCTCAAGCTATAAGAAGCAATATAATAATAATTCAGTGCGGAAATCATAAGACAGAAACCAGTAAACGGCCGAAGCCTCTCAAAAAACGGAGACACACGTCTCATATCAGTTCACTCGGCCGAAGCCTCCAGAAAACATTTTTCCATAAAGCGATAAACAATATTCAATATCAAGCAATATTCAAGTCGAATTTATCGACGCCTACAATACAAATAGCTAGTAAGTAAGTTGCACTAACCTCGAGTTGTTCCAGTCTCGCAGTGCAGGTCACGCTCACAAGCTTGCTCTGTCAACCCCAAAGTTTCCACAAACGAACCTTGGAACAAACAAAGCGAAAATCAATCAAAACAAGTCAATTCGATTACAACAATTACTAACTAACGATAGACAAAGCTTAAAAAGCTTCCGAGTACGACATTATAACACGAATGGAAGAGTTTCCCCGAATGGGTGAGTTTTGACACGTGAAGCCAAACCAGAAAATTCTAATATTTACCTTTGCTCACTAAAACGCGCATAACTCGAGCTACAGAACTCGGAATGACACGAAACCAAAGCCAAAATTTTGGCGACTCGAAGGGCTACAGTAAGCATAAGGCCAACCTTGCCCAGATTTGAGTTTCCTCACTGTCCTAACACAAATAGGTCTTGGCCACTCTCCAATTTAGCGTTTCGGCTCTTTTTCTTCGATCTAATTTAATTCCTAGGTAGTTTTAGGGTATAACTAGGGTAAATCAATGCTCGGAAAAAATTTTAGAAATTGTATTGCATACAGGGGTAGTTTGGTCCAAGTTTTGAGCTCAAAAACTCAAAGTTGAAATTTTGAAAAACAAAATTGATGGGGTTGTTCACAACGACATTTATAGCAACTAATCCTAAGGGCACTAAGTCCGATTGTGGCTTTTTGAAGATAAAGTTTCAATATGTGAGTAAAGGGGTTTTTATACCGTTTTTCATATCTATGGCAACTCGATCGAAATCGGCGCGCATCGGCGAGAGATTTAGCTTGTTGGGTAGTAGTAGAAGGTAGATCTAAGGAAAAATCGGGAAAATCGGACAATTTTACAAAAAGCTCAAAACTAGGAGCTCAGAAAGAGATAAAGAAACGCGATATAAAAGATGATTAGAGGTGAGAATAAGCAAGAGTACCTCTGTGCCGTGAAGTAGAGACAAACAGCTCAAAGATCCGTCAAAAAACGAAGAAAATCTCTCCTTTCTCTCTCAGCTTCTCACTCTCGGCCACACAAGGAAATAATGGTGAGTTTTTTTGTTTTTTTTTTCTATTTATAGGAGAGAGAAATCGCGGGAAAATGAATATTTCGCGATTCCGATTTTTGCAGTATGTTCATCTGCGAATTCTAAGCGAGATTCTGGCGACAGAATTCCAGAACTCAAAAAAAGTCTCTTGAATTTGAAGAAAACGATCCAAAAGCGGTGTGAGTTAAAATACTCCGAAAAAACTACTTTTTGCTGTGAAAGTCGGATGACAAAACTTCCTTCTGAAGAAAGGTTGGAAACGTCGAAAGAAATTTGGACGCGGATGGAAACTTCGTTAGAAGTTTCGAATAGAAAAAGTCTTCATTCAGTGTTTGAATTTAAAGTCTTGAGAGAATAGAATTTAGCGTCGTCGGACTTCCGAGAAGTGAAACCTATCGTGCGTATAGTCCAGAGTTCCGTAATGAAACGCTGGTCGAGGGAAAAATAAAGAGAACTTCTTATTTTTCCAAGGATTTTGAATTTCGCTTAAACAGTGCTTTAAGAGAGGAATTAGCCTTTTCTGGACACTCTCGCCATAAGGCGGGTGTGCAAACGACTCGTGGTAACTCCTATAACGACTATGGTACTATCCTCAAGCAATTCCTGAACTTTCTTCTTCACTAAACTTTCCCAAACAACAAACTCCTGCACGGGGTCATGTCACGCTTACACCGATCCTATGCGTGAGTCGAAAAAATAATTATTTAAACCAGCTCCGAAATCTGGGTCTTACAATGCTGCTCTCTTAGGATTGGGCTGGACAGATGAAGTCTGCGCATACAGGTTAGAAGACTAAAGTAAAGGCACACTTCATTACGAAGGCATCCCAATCGTTAGTGAAGAAGCAGGATGACCGTTGATTGCGTGCCTGGTCAATGGTCGAGACTTTCCTTGACCAGCGCCATCTATCACAGAGCTATCTAACCGTGTAATAAAAACGCTCCATTGACGGGTGTGATTTGCACATAGGTCAGCCGACAATGTGATGAATGCGTCAACTAGAGTTTGGAAGTCGATCTGCTATAAAAGAGAGACTTTTACCCTTCCATGTATCTCATCTTCTATCCATTGAAATAACACTCTATTTTATGTCAAAAAAAAGAAATAACACTCTATACGTTCTTAGTCTTTTATGATTTCGATTCCCTTTGAATCCCTTATCGGAACAAAGAGAAAAAAATCTTTTGAAATATTGCAAAATTTGAAGAGAAACGTACAGCTTTTTCTGTCACAATCTTGAACCTTGAATTCATGGACAGTCCTGCTCCTCCCCCATGACTACTCCATTGATGAAAAAGACCTGATTAATTCCACAACCGTTGAAACAAATCCACTCAAATGGGTGTTTGATCATGAATGAGAACTAGACTTCAAGAACTTCATTAGTCAACTTACAATAGGCTTTTTATAGGTCGCTATCAAGTAGTCCAAAATAAGTTCTTTGTTGTAAAAGCTAGCAGGGTAAGTCCAGTGTCCTGGTTTTAATCATAGATTACCTTGTAAAGATAAAAGCAATTAAAAGCACAAGTTTCTCCATATATGTAGTTTTTAGATGCCATAATTGCATCTGGGGAAAGAGATCAAAGTTGATCCATACATTAACATATTATTAGTTAAAGATTGTAAAGGGAGTTAATTAGCTTCTTCACTTATGAACTAGGGGCACCTTTCACATATCAGACACGACACTAACATCAGTATGACAGCGACGTAATATGTGTTAGACTGTCATATATTTCTTTTTTCAGGGTCTGATTCACTTTAAAGAAAAAGAGATGATAAAAATTGACGTGATTTTTCTCTCTCATCATTTGGTTGAATTGGAATTTGGATCATCTCCGACTCTTGGATGGTGCTGCAAGTAGAAACGAAAGAGGAGTTAAATGTAATTTAGCACTTGCTTTTTAGTTAGACTAATTCCAACCTTTGGATAATTGAATCAATGGATGAAAATGTGCTGGAGAGGTTGGAGGGAGTGTATTGCTGGAGAGGATCCATATTCGTTGAGAAAGAGTACATTATTTTTTATAAAAAAGACTTTTTTTTATGTTGGTTCTTCCTTTAGTGAGCCAATAAATAAAAGGGAAAAAAATGTTTAATGGGCTTTAGCCCATGTGGTTTATTTATGAGTGAATTAAACCCTTGTTTGAAAAGCGCACAGTAGCATCAATTTGAGAGGCACTGCAGACAACATCTAAGGAGGAGGATTTGAGCCGCCGACAAATTTTAGTGATACATCATTTGTACTCTGTTTTGGCTGATACTTCAATATATATTTCCTGTTGACAAGCCTGATAGTTTAATAGTTTTTATTTTGGTTTTCACCAGCTCTATTTTCTTGTTTTGTTTTCCCTTTTGTTGGGTTTTTTTGTGCTTATTTCCACGTTTACTGTGTAGATTTTGATGTCTCTACTCTCTAGGTTTTTTAGGAAGACACTATTTTGGATCAATTATTTTTCTATAGCGGTGATTTTTGGCTTATCGTGGTTTTTATTCTCTCAAATTGAGGGGAAAACTTTAAAAATTTCATGTGTCCTTATTATTTATTTTACTCATTTTTTATTATTGTTACCGTGGATTTGCTTGAAAGTTATTTTATTTAGTTCTCACAAATGAAGAGGAGTATCTTGAAGGTATGAAAAACGGTAGAAGGGGGGGTTGAATAGCGTTTTCAATATAAAAACTTTCCCCTTAAGATTTAAAGTAAATCTTTTCGGTTTCTCTAAGATAGATGGTGCAGCGGATAAAGATAGAGAGAAGAGAAAAGCACACAAGTATTTTATCCTGGTTCACTTGATAAATCCCTCAAGCTAATCCAGTCCACCCGTTAAGGTGATTTCTTCCTTCTTAGAATGAAGGCAATCCACTAATCAGATAATTGTTACAACTGCACTTGAAACCTACAAGTGACTAACAATACACTGACTTAGCTATCACTAAGATTCACTCTCTTAGTCTTCTCTAGGATCCGATCAACCTTGATCTCCTAAAGGAATCACCACTAAGATTCACTCTCTTAGTCTTCTTAAGGATACTGACCTACCCGGTCCCTTAAGGAAAATCAAACAACTGTTTGAGGTTGGTGTTTACAAAGGTTTGCTTCTAAATAAGCTGAGTGTAAACTAAATAAGAATAGATGAAGAAAGTAGAGGCTTGAATCTTTTCTTGTATTGCAGCTCTTGATTTCTCTCGCTCTTAGTCTTTCTTCTTTTCTTCAGCCTTTTATAATCCAAGGTGCAAAGGATATTTCTGTTGAGAGAATATGACCGTTGGAGGGCATTTCTGGAACTTCCAGAACCTGCTGTGGCTGAACCTTGGTAGGTAGGCTTTTCAGAATAGTACACTGCTCTTGTACTTCTCGATAGAGACATTTGCCTTTAACCATTGTCTTCTGATCAGAGTTATGCTTCGTGTTGGAACTTGTGAAGCTTGGTGATCAGAGTCAGAGGGAAGCTTGGATCCTCTGACCTTCGTAACTTCTGCTTCTGGACCTTCAGAGCTTCTGAACCTTCAGAGCCTCTGGTCCCTCAGAGCTTCTGGTCTTCAGATCTTCTGATCCTCAGATCTTCTGATCCTCTGATCTTCTGATCCTCTGATCCTCAGATCCTCTGATCTTCAGATCCTCTGATCTTCAGATCTTCTGATCTTCAGAACTTCTGACGAATATATCTTCTGGTGTCAGAATCAGAACCTGTTTGTCAAAACACTCAAGACAAACATTAGAGTATCATAGTTGTTCATCCACAAATAAATACTTGTTATCATCAAAACATAGAGTTGTACCACATGACCAAATCTTGATCTTACATATCTAATCTCCTAATTTTTCCATTGCGTCACTATGATCCCATCATTTTTTACCTAAAGTATAAATACATAAATGTTTGAAACAAAAGGATAAACTAGTAAATATAACTTAAATTTGGTTAACACCAACCACTTCACTCTAAATCAAAGAGACCATAAAACTGAAATGGTCTCACAATTTAAACTCTATCTCAGAAGGTTCAGTCACTAGATCGGAAGTTCTAGCAACATATCAGAGTTCCCTTCATCCAGATCGGAAGTTAAATCTCAAGATTGTTGGTTTAAAGAACAGATTGATGACATGCAATAAGTTGTCGTCGCCATCGGTGCTGTTCTCCCTTCTCTTCTGTAATAAATTTTTGAATTTTTTTATTTTTTGCTTTTGTTTGGGACTATCAACAATTTATATTTTAAATTTATTAAATATGTGCTCATCTCCCTTCTCTTCTGTAATAAATTTCTGAATTTGTTTTTTCTTATGTTTGGTACTTTTCTGGATTTTCTATGTTTGTTGCTTTTGCCTCTTCATTGATCTTTGTTTCCCTCTTCTTTTAACGAGAATTATGTTGTTGATTGAGAGAGAGAAAAGGATTTTTTAAGCAAAAGCAAAATAAGGAACCAAAAAAAGCAACGCTACTTATTTCCTCCTACTTAACAACTAGTAACAACAGCTCAATAAGCTCCAAGGAAACCCAAAAATAAGCAATGTTGCTTATTTTCTCCAACCAAATTAAGCAACTTGCGTTGGAGATGCTCTTTAGTCAATATCTCTGCACCTAATTCTATCTATGCTTGATAATTGTTGAGATCAAGAAGATAATTCCTTCTATTTTATTTGTATCTTCTATCTATCTATCTATCTATAAACTATATAAAGGGAGAGTTTTTGCAGCCTTAAGGGCAAATTCGGAAATCAATAACTCATTGCACTACACTGAAAATTTTTCCATGGGTATTTGAGTAAAAATGAAAATTAATTTTAACAGATTGAATCACAGTCGTTTGTTCCCTTCAATCTCGCTGCGGTTTCATTCCTCTTTGCATTCCATACGTTTTGCCGTTTCAATCCTCTTTGCATTCCATACGTTTTGCTGTTTCATTCCTCTTTGCATATATATTTGGCTCTGGAAAGCCTACCTTCTGGTGAGAACGATGATGCCGCTCGGATTAGGTCGCTCTGCGGTTAAAACCCCCATCTGTTGTTCCTCACGCCGCGGTCACTGAGGTGGGGGATGGGATCGAGACCTCTTCATCTCCTCCCTGTCGTCACCAAAGGATTTATGAGGTGATTTTGCGGTTCAGACATTTTTACATTGCAATCGTTTTTCAGTGATTGCTTAGTGTTAATTCTTACTCCCATTTGGTTTTCATTTTGCAGTTATCATCAGAGTCATCTTCTGCACAACCATCATAGATTCTAGCTCCAATTTTAATGCCCCACCTGCTTTATTCAGTTGGTAGCAGGACAACAAGAAAGTTAAGGTAAAGAGCATGTAATATAATTCTTCACGTAATTGAAATGGTTGAAAAATAGATATCTTCGTAAGATGGTTTTGTTTCACATAATTCAATTTTCAAATTTCATCCTACCAATTACCAAACATGCTTACACACTTCTGTTTGGCAACGGTTACATAGAATGCTTCACATCATACTTTTTTCCTATTTTTTCCCGTTTCATATTAGTTTCAAATCAAAATCAGGCTATGTAACAACAGAACCAACTCATGCAGCATGTTACTTGACGAGAAATCGCCACAATTGATCATGACACTGTACAGAGGGAAAATGAGTGCGATTTGGAAAAGTGAAATAACTGCCATTGAAGGACAAGAACATGTAGAGGGGATTGCAGTGCCTGAATTGGGAATGAGTTCAAGTTCTTGGTGAAGACTACTATGAAGTTGAAGCTAAACGTCGGAAGAGGGTCCGCAAGGTGAAGTTTCTTCTTTTCATCTTCTTATTCATCAAAGTGTGTGGGAATTGTTTTCATTTTTTTTTATCCTGATTCATCCTTGCCCTCACTATGTTAATTTTGCGTTTTGAGGTTCGTTTCTTTTTTATTGGAAAGAATTATGATGGAACATTGGGAACCAACCCTTCCCATCTTTGCATGAGAAGGCTTTTACCAGAAGAAAAAAAAACTTATTGTATTGATTGGAAATGAAAAGAGATGGATGACAACCAATTCCCCACTTTCAGTTAATTTATTATTAATTTTTAAATATTAGCATTAGGATTTTCTCTGGAGTGAAACATGTTGTCACAAGCCTCCTCATTCTCACTGCTGAATGTCATCTATTAATTACTGAAATTGAAATATGTATTGATGTTCCTATTATGTTCAGTGACTTAGAGATGACGAGGACGTTTATCAAGAGCATGATTTAGAGTTCGAATTTGGATTTGGCAACATTATAGTGGTCAATAGCGGTGTTTCTCAAATTTGTCTAGACCATGCTGAGGTGTTATTTATCTTTTCTTCCTTCTTTATGTGGCACTTTATGCATGTTGCACATTGCTCAAAGTGATTAATTTTAAGGCTACATACTGATTTTTATGTAATAGTTTTGTTGTCTAATTATGACTAGAAGCATGGATGTGTCAAACAAGAATGATATATGCACTTGACATGTGCAAGCCTTTGAAGGTCTGATATAGACCTGATGCTTTTTATTGTTATTACATAGTTTTCTTTCCATTTGCCTCTTTAATTATGTTGGTTGACAAGCACATGTCTTGCAGAATGCTAGCAGAGCTTTCTAAATTGGATACCTTGATGTGGTTATTTGCCTATTTTTCTTCTCTATTTGGCACTTTACAGCTCACCTTTGCTCGAAGTGACTATTTTTAAGGCTACATATTGATTTTTCTCACTTTTTCCTTCTTTGTTCTCCTTGCTTTTTCACTACTTTGTTCTTACACAATGTGTTGTTTTGTCGACTGTGTTCTGCTAGGAATTCAGTCGCATAAGCTTTGTGTAAGAGGAACGAATTGGGGACGAAGTAGAACTGTGTTCTGCTAGGAATTCAGTCGTAAGTTTTGTCGATTGTAAATTTCAATGTTTATCTTATATTGTATATGCTATTGTTGAATATACTCTTTCCTTTGCTCCCCTATTGGTTTCCGGTCACAGCTCCTTTCAGCACTTCTGCAGCAGCTATGGACTCTACCTCATTATGCAGAGTTGCAGTGGTACTGCTACAGTAAGGTATAGTTCTTTTATCCTTAATCATAATTCTTATTATCTTTGTCTATAGTTGTGATATTTCTTACAATCAATTGGCAAGGGGTCAAATATTGGGAAATTGAATTCGTGTGCATAGCTTGGTCCTTCCACGGCTTCCCTCAGGTACAAAATTTCAATACTTAACTTTTATGATCCATGAGATGTATGTACTGCGTGAACAAATTTTGAGTCTTTGTTTTCTAAAAAGTGTATCTTCTCATATGAGGTCAATTGCTGTTATAGATCTACTCCATAAGGCATGATATCATGGATGCCAAGTGTCTCATGCCAGGCTTGCTGTTAGCCATCAGAAAAGTAGTGCATCTCAAGGTAGCCAACTAAATAATTTGCTTAGTGTGATTCAATCTTTTCATTTCCCTTTTATCATCCAAGAAGAATTTGTTATACGACATGGATAAGTTTTTGTGAACTTCCACAAGGCTCCATTGCCCATATATTTGCTTTAAATATTAAATTAATATATGTAGTTTTTATGTCCTAACTCAAAGCTTTTTGGAGAGTAAGAATTGAAGCAGTATTATGCATTGTATGGCATCATCCTTTACACTTATCATAAAAAATTGAAATTGTTGTCCTGTTGGCAACTCTGAATCAGAATTTGTTACATATGCATTTGCTGTCATGTCCTCAGGCAAAAAATACTTGCTTTGCATCTTCCCTTTGTCTTAGGACTGATTGTTTCAGTCAAGAATTTTTAGCACAACGATGCGTATTAGAATTGTTGTTTCTTTCTAGAGCTCAACGCCCTCTTAAAGAATTTGTGAGATGTTCTATTAAATACATCTCATTTGAGCAGGTCCATATCTTTTTGAACTGTTGAGTGAAGAAAGTCTGCTGCCAAGAAGCCAGCAGCAGGCACCAGGAAGATGAGTGCAGCAGCAGGAAGAAAACAATCATTATGTCAGAAGTTCATAACTGATATGTTGCAGCCTGCTGAAAGTAAGAAAGATGAGGTAGTCACCGTTCAACAAGGAAAGTGATTTTGTCCTGGGTAGGCTTGCTGACAAAAACAGTTTCTTCTGCAAGTGAAAAATGGACTTACAATGCTTTTAACATTAAATTTCATATCAATGTTGAAAAAACTTTCCGCTAACCATTTTCTTTTTGCAGTGATGTCCAGTGCAGGTTATGTCTATAAATAACAATTTTCCTGTTTGTTCTCTAAGTTCCATCACACACAGAAAAAAGTCTCACCGTCACAGGGTAGCGTTATATGGGTTTTTGTAATCTAATTATTTGAATTGGAAAAATGAAGAGTTGTCTGTCAGAGTTTCATATATTATCAATTTATAAGTTTCCAGAAGGTGATTCTTTGATATTCCATTCTACATGGGGTTGGATTTATTTTCTTATCAGGTTTTATTTTAATAAATGACCTGAAAACATATTTTGTATAGGTTGTTTGAGCTGCCAAGGAACGGGTTGAGGAATTTGAGTTGTTGATTCCAACCTGCTTGCTTGAACATGTTAAAATTAAAATTAATACAATATTTGCTTGCTGTTGAGTTTCTTTTGAACAGTGAATGAATGGATTCTTCATATACTTGGTCTATCACTTATTTCTCTTAACTGACCATAATTTGAGGACTAGGAACTGCACAAACCAGGAGCTAATTATAGTGAATGTTAATGCATATGTAGTATCACAATTGGTAGAATGTGATCTATCCCGGTTAGTGACTTTCTTTCACCTTTTCTTTTTCTCTACATCTATAACACATAGTTTGAACATATATATAATTTCTAGCAAACCATTTAAGCTTTTTACTACAAGCCTACCTTTAGTAGATTAAGCTTTCTATTTTTTCTTCTGCAGGAAAAGAAAGATGATATAACTGAGGCTCCTAGACATGAACATTAAGATCAAATCCCTTCTTTAATCTTAGCTCAGGAAATACTGTACATGTTAGGTGGACCTTTCATGTGAAAGCTTCTTCAAGTAAACACTCCTCTTTGCAAGCATGACGGTTAAACTGAGAGGAACCGTTGCAGCAGAATGCTTAAGTGTGTGACTGCTGACCATATGAAAAGTGCATGTATAGATCACTCTATTAGTAGACTCATGCAACTGGATAATAAATTGTTTTGAATAGTTATTTACCAGTTACAGAATTTCAATTAAAGAGGTGAGTAAAATACACTTTAAGCCAATTTATGTCAGAATTTGAATGATTGTTATTATGAATTTAGAACCTGCCAATATTTTTAAAATTATGTCTGCTTGGTACTAATTCCATTAATATCATTTACACAAATGATTGTTTTGAACAAATGATTGTCATGTTATTTTATCATCTGGGATAGTGTCATTGTGTGGGATTGCCGTGGTTAATCATGGATCCCATAGAAATAGATGAACCCATGTCCTCTTCTTATTAGTCACAACCTTACTCTTTAAAAATTTACATGTGTATGAACATAAGGTTAAAAAAGGCAGACACGTAAATAACAAGGCATTTGCTTCCCTCATGAGAGATACCACTAGGCATTTTCTAGACCGCATAATGTGATTGGATGATAATTATTATACACTGACCGTACATATTCATTAAATTTAATTTTAAACCTTTCTTTATATAAATCAGATTATTTTAGGGAACTTCTACTATGTCATCTATAAGGCACTAGAGGACAAAAATGTATTACCTACAATTTGAAGTATAGGTAGAGTTAGAGAAGCAATAAATTGTCAAAATTAGGCTTAAACATCATATTAGTCCCTGTCTTTGTGTCGTCGTCTGAGGTAGGTCCCTGACTGGAAATATTTGTACAAAAGGTCCTCATGAATGAAAAACGTATGGAGTCAGTCCTAGCCGGAGCTCCGGGCTCCGGTGAGTGATGAAATGGCATGATGACTGGATAAATGATGATGACGTGGCTTTAAAAAAAATTTTAAAAATTTAAAATTTAATTAATATTAAGTTGTTATATAAGCAAAATTAAATTTAAAAGGATTGTACAATATTAAAAGTGCTTGGAAAAACAGAATTCCCAGTTTTATTCTCAATTTTATTATGGCGAGGGGAAAAAATATATATGACGATTTACTCAGTGACTATTTTAAGCTTATATATGTCACTTTATCTTAATAAACTATTAAATTTTTATATTAAATAATTTAAATAATGCAAACATTTAGACAAACAAATAAAAAAACTCAAATAAATATAACTATTGTGCTTCTAAATAAAATCAAACACATTCATCGTAAAAAAAACTTTCAAGTTTATGTTTTGTTATATCTAAAATTAATTTTTTTTATTTTAAACTATATTTTAATAAGCATAAAAAATAATACATTTTAAAAAATTACAGGCTATCAATAAAAAATACTATCCCGTTGCATGGGTCAACAATGATGAAAACCACAAATAAATTAATAATTTTGCACTTACAAGACAAAAACAAACACGTTCATCATAAAAAAAAACTTAAAAATAATGTACCATTTATAAAAGCAAACACATTTATCACAAAACAAAACTTATAAATTTCTTGATATAATAAACATTTATTATTTTAATACCAAAAATATCTTTTAAAAAATAACACACAAATAATAAAAATAGACAAAATAAACAAAAATGAATATCCCCGTGCATCGCACGGGTCAAAAATACTAGTTCTTTCATATTTTTAGAGAAGCAATTAATGCTGCACATTTTTTGTCAAAGTACTCTCTATTTCATGAAGAAGATGTCTTGATTAATAGGGTACCCTCGTGTCTTCAACATTGTATTCTCTAAAAAAAATTCGAATATTTTTTAATCGAAGATTCTTTTTCATGCCAAAAAAAATATTATAAGTTGTTTTCCGATGTACTAAAAATAAATCATTCTAACAAGTGACTTAACTACATTTAATAGAAGTGAGAATTTTGATTTTTCGTAAAAAAATGACTCATAGAGTTTTACCCGACTTTTTTAAGCTTAAAAGTTACTTTAAATCCAAAGATAAAAATAAGAGCTTTTAAAAAAAAGTTAGAAGTTGTTTGACCATTTTCATTTTTTAATAACTTAAAAGGGTCTTTTAAGTCAAAAAGTGTTTAGTATAAAAGTTTTCTAAAAAAGTTAATTTTATTTAAAACAAGTAAGTATCAAACAATCTTCATAAATTTCTTTCAACCCCAACAGTGCAAATCCCATGTCTTCCTCTATTCCTCTAACTTTTTTTCTTTGTTCCTCTTACATACCAGCCAAGGCTAGATAGAATTGAAAAAATAACTTAATCACAACAAGGCCTTAAGAAAAATCCATAGAACAAAATCAAATCCATAACAACACCTTAAATTGGAGCATGCAAAAGGGGCATTTAATCCAAAACCCATAAAAACGTAAAAAAGAAGGGTGAGTGCGGCCTTGCGCCACTGTGATGCGAGGCACCCTCAATGTCGAGGTTGAGAGGAAGAGGTGCGCCGCCACTTTGAATGTGAAAGGAGGTGGCCTCATTCCATCGCCAAGACGTAAAGGCTTGTACTTGTTTGTGATACAGATTGTGGAAGGAAACGCCGCCTACATCCATGGCGGCGAGTAAAGACTTGGGTTGCTGCCATAGCTGTTTGGAAGAAGTCGTCGCCGACATCCATGGCGGTGAGCGGAGACTTCGGTTCTTATCATAGTTGTTTGTACTGCAGATTGGGGAAGAAGACATCGTCAATATCCGTGGCGGCGAAGAAAGCGAAGCCACCTTGAGAGGTTCAGAATCACAGATATATACGAAAGAAACCATGACTCTCTGCTTCGGAGAGGTCGACGAGAGATATAAACATCACATATATTTTTTTGAAAGAAAAACAAAGTAAATATAAGCTCCTTAGAAGATAAAAAAGTGTTTTAAAACTCGGCGCGGTCATCGACTCGGCGATGTACATAGTTAATAAGTCACTAGTCGGACCATGAGTCTCTGGTTCGTATGTTTGACTTTGTGTATATCAAGAAATTTAACAAAAATCAAATGCAATATGAAGTTAAGATAAAAGAATTAAAAAAACGTTACTAATCATTGAACTATTGGGTGGTACAGCGGTAAAATTTCCCCTCACCTTCCTGAAGTCATACGTGCAAGTCCCACCAGTACCATTTTTTTAAAATAATTACATGATTTTGATTGAATTGTCTCAAAGTCTGCACCTGGGTTAACCCATTGTCAACGAAATTAAAAAAATGAAATGGGTGACTTACCAGTTCTCACCGGACGACATGCACATCTGATCCATTGAGAGGCTTAGACCAATCAAGTGATCGAGTCCCGATCCAACTGGCCGAATCCAAACCGAATTATAATACTATGGATAAAATCCCTTTTCCCTATCTTTTTTTTTCTAAAAAGTTACTTATTTTTTCATTATGTGTTTTAAAATTAAATTACTTCAAATTTTATAACTTTTTAAAAATTGTGTTTGACCCAACAAGTAAGCTGAGCAAAACACTACCTAAATGTAGATTTACAAAATATATCTATATTTTTTTTGTTACAAAGAGGGGAAACCCCACGACAAAAGAAAAAACTAGAAAGCAATAAACCCTACAGGGAGGACCGAGGGAACATCAAATCCCTTCGCAGCCACGAATGACACTCGCTGAAGGGAGAATTAAAGGTCTGCATCCCAAAAGGTAGAGATAAACCTACCTTCGCAAGGTAGTCGGCCAAGGAATTCAATTCCATTGGGCCATAACGGAATACAACAGTTCCATGAACTGAAGCCAGCTCTAAAATATCAGCAGCAATCTGGCCATACTGGTAGGATGAGACGTCTTGGCCATTTAACAGGTTCACCACCTGGACTGAATCACTCTCAATAATGACTTAGGGGATATCCAAGCTAATTATGAGATCCACTACTGCTTGAACAGCAAGCAGCTCAACAAGGAAAACATTTGGCAAGCTTAGATCACCAAGGTTGTTACTAATGTCTATCCTCCAATCACCAGCTGCACCACGGATCACGCCCCCACAAGGTGCATTTAAATACTCAAAAGTGTTATGAATATTTGGATGCCCATCAGAGTTAGGAGTCAATGGGCCAGGCCCACATGTATACTTGTTCAACACTCTAAACCTAATAGTATAAATACAAGGGAGTCTGCACCTAGCAGAGTATCCTCATCACATTATTCTATATCTCTTGTTCCTCTATTCTCCTTTCTTATTTACTTGCTTACTCTTTATTCATAATACGTTATTAGCACGATAGTCTCTCCATAAAATTCCCAATTCCTAAGTGAAAGAGTAAGTACCAATTCCAGAGTAAGTACCACATCCATGTGGAAGGTTATAATTTGTTTTTATTTTCTCTCTTCTTTCTTCTTCTTCGAATCAATTTTTTTTTCTTTTATATTGATTCATAACTATGAGTCTAAAAGTACCAATTTTTGCATGAATCCTGAAGATTCATAGCCTTACAGTCCAGAAGTACTGTAATTGAATTATTATGCATGAATCAGGAAGATTCATAGCCTTACAGTCCAGAAATACTGTAATTGAATTATTATGCATGAATCAGGAAGATTCATAGCCTTACAGTCCAGAAGTACTGTAATTGAATTATTATGCATGAATCAGGAAGATTCATAGCCTTACAGTCCAGAAGTACTGTAATTGAATTATTATGCATGAATCAGGAAGATTCATAGCCTTACAGTCCATAAGCTCTGTAATTGAATTATTTTGCATGAATTAGCCTTACAGTCCAGAAGCACTGTAATTGAATTATTTTGCATGAATCAAGAAGATTCATAGCCTTAGTGTAATTGAATTATTTTAAAAGAATCATGAAGATTCATAGCCTACAATCCAGAAACATTGTAGTTGAATTATTTTGAATGAATCATGAAGATTCATAACCTACGAGTTTAGAAGTACCGTAGTTGATTTTTACAATACGAATCCTGAAGATTCGTAACCTACGAGTCTGGAAGTACCGTAGTAGAATTTTTAAAATATGAATCATGAAGATTTGTATCCTACAAATCCATAAGAATTGTATTGAGATATATTCTCTTTGAGCTATGAGTCTAGAAGTACCATAGCATGAATACACAAAGAGTTCTTGGAGAACTAGAAATTTATATGAATATTAAATCCCAAAAAGATTCAATCGATTTATTGGATACATTTGAGAGAAATTACTCTATGGTTTAGTTGACTTGATTATTCTTCATTCCTTCCTTGATGTGAATGAAATATTATTGAATATTGCCACCAGAAGTGGAAGAGACAAAAAAAAAAGTCATGAGATATATCATAATGGAAAGAGATCAAGAAAAGATTCATAAAATACACTATATTATTAAATTGATCTCTTTATTGAATTTACTACTTTTCATATGATTTGTTACATAAATTCTCTTCTGATAATTGATTTGTGAAATACTATCTTCTAATTATTATTTTTTTTTTTAGATCACGGGTGTATTTTTATTGGTGTCAATATCAGTTTTTTTATCTCCATGAAAATTTTATACTTATATAATCATACATTTAATTTTTGTTATAATCAGTTTAAATTCAATTCAAATTAAATATATATTTAAAAGAGATATGATCATGATGAGTTTATTTTTATCTTCAATAAATTGGATATGGTTCCTAAATAAATAAATAAAAATTTACATGAGTTGTGCTTTTTCCAGTCTTTTCATTATAATAACTGATTAATTTTTTTTAGTAAAAATGAAGAACATTGCAAAGCTTGATTTATGGCTAGATAATATGGGAAGAGTTAATCTAATATCAATTGATTTTGGGACTCTTAATAAAATTAGAATTTAAAGTTTTTTAATATGTGTAAATATTTATGAGATCATGAACAGAGTATTTTAGGAATAAATCTATGGGTTTGTGATAAAATTATTTTAGTTATTTATAAAAAAAATTATTTACATATATTTGGACTTCCTTCTTGTATCATAAAGGAATAGTTAAACAAACTTAGCCTTTTGAAATAAACAAAAGAAGAAGACTCTATAGTCTTTTGTCAATATTTATATTGTAGTTCCTGAAGAATTATATCGTTGTCATTATAAATGATCAAGTTGATTGAAAGACATGTGTCTATCATGTAAGTGTAAGACCCAAGATTTTAAGCTTAGGATCAGTGGAAGAGATTTCCATTTACGATTAGGGTTGATGTATTGTGAAGGGAAACCTGAACTAGAGTTTACCAAATGAAATAAATTTATGAAGGAGAAAGTTCAGGAAAAGTCAAAGGATTACATCATGATCGATAAAAGTTATAATACGATCGTTATACGCTTAACCTAGGTCAGAAACCCTAGTATATAGCTAATTTTCACTTTTAGGCACGACGGAAGTTAATTCCAAAAATCTTCAGAGAAATGTTAGAACTTCTCTTTTTCCATATATCACAATCGTTTCGAGGCGAAACTCTAGGATCTACGAACGTCCGATTCCAATCATCGGAAGTTTGCCGAAACCGAAACTCTGGTATTTCAAAACCCTAGAATCACCCGACTATGGGGACTTTATCTATTCAGAGCTTCAAATGAATATTCTACACGCGTACACCCATTTCTCTTGATGATTTCAATCTTTCTTCCGAAGGAAGTTTTCTATTCCGACATTCGATGCAAAAAGCAACTTATCGGGTAAAATAGTTTTATACCGACTATGCTTTAGTTGCCAAAAATACAAAGAGACCTCATTTTAGTTTTGGAATTCTTTCGCCAAAACCTATCTTAGAATTCACGGAGAATGACGCCGGAAAAATCAGATTCGCGAAACTTTCATTTTACCGCGTTTTGCCAACCTCTATATATAGCCAAGAAATGAGAAAAAAACAAATATCTTACCCATTTCATCCAAGGAGGCCGCGAGTTTGAGAGGAGAGGAGGAGAAGAAGATTTTGTTCAATCCTTGCTTGATCGTTGATTAATCAGTTGCTGCTTCAAGGTTTCGAGGTATAGTCGCTAATCCTTACCTCTGATCGCTTTTTCCATAGCTTTTCTGTAGAGTTTTCTGAGCGGATAGTTTATGGGTTTTTGCAAAACTATCCTGAATCTTTCATTTCTGATTCTAAACCTCTTCTATATGTGCCCAAGATCACTTCTGCCGGATTAGATTTTCCGTTATGTCGCCGGAATTCCGCCGGAATCAATTTTAGCCTTAAATACCCATTTTTGGAGTTTTTGAGGTAAAGCTTCAACCTTTAGGCTAAAAACTATCGCCTTAGCTTAGTGTTAGTAGGATTAGTTGTCATAAACGTCGTTAGTAACGTCCCTGCAAAATTTGGTTTTTGGGATTTCAGTTTTGAAATTTCTAAGTTAAAAATCATGACCAAAATACCCCTGCGACAGTTTTTGATCCGATAATTTTTCCGAGTTCAGAATACCCTTAGTTACGGCTAATGAAAGCATAGGAACCAAGTTTGATCGAAGAAAAATCGAGCCCCACAATTACCAAAAGTGGTCGAGCCCTATAGGGGAGGAGGAGGAAAATTTCCTTTTCCGAAAACTTGTCTTTCGCGCTAGATTATCGTACCTTAGAGTATAGATTACTTCGTGTAACCTTAGTAAGTATCGATAGCTTAGTTTTCGATAGATTCTGATAGTATTTCTGTGGTTTTGCTCTAAAGGTGATTTTGAGGAATTCCCAGAGGAGCAAGCCTTTGATTGTGAACAAGTGTTAGGAGATCGTCCTGGAGAATCTACAGGTGAGGGCTTCTCACTAAATCTCTAGTTAATGCTTAGGGTCGATGTTTCGACATTGTTTACTGTTTATGCACTGGAATTGTGTGTGATTGGAAAATGTTTTCTGAGGCTTCGGCTGACAATGTAGATGATGCATCTACTGAATGTTTTTGATGAGTGAATGACATGCTAAGTGCTAATTGGGTAATTTAGGATGTGTGGTGCATGCCTTATATGCTAGGGGCTATGTGGTTATTGCTTAAGATATTGACATATGACATGTTGATTGATTATGATGAGTTAATTCTGCTTTTGCACTATAATCTGAGTTTCTGAACGGTGAGAAAAGCGGGCAGGTCATGCCGATTTTATTTTGAGAGTTTTGAGAAAGCTTGAAAGGACGAATGAGATTCGGGCCTTGTTGTGGTGTTGTATGGATCGAGACATTCTCTGGAGTCATTTGGGGATTAGGAGATCCCGAGAACTTATAGGATTCGCGATAAGACTAAAAGGATAATTATTTTGTAAAGAAAACTCATAAGACATTAAACAACCTCTAAATCTTTAAGTAATGGTAATAATCTCGGAAGGAAGCTTTGGATGCAAATCATAGTTTTGGAAAACGAGAAGTGTCGTCGGATCCCAGCATTGAGAAAGTTGAGGGGCTTCGAGTATGTAGATGTTGTGGTGCTGTTGGAGCAGCGTTTGTTGTTGTGCTGTTGGAGCAGCTATTGTGGTTGTGCTGTTGGAGCAGCTATGTTGTTGGGTGTATCTTCGACTTTGCGGCGCGAATCCGTATGTCCAAACCCGACGGGTTGGGCCGATTCGGCAATAATTGTTGACACGCGCGAATCCGTATATTCAATCCGATAGATTGGATCGATTCGGCGGTAGTCACTCAGGCACGCGTGAGTCCGTATGTTCAATCAGAGGGATTGGATCGATTCAGCGATTGCCATTTTACCTCGCGTGAATCCGTATGTTCAATCCAAGGGATTGGATCGATTCAGCGACAACTTGTTGACACGCGCGAATCCGTATATTAAATCCGATGGATTGGATCGATTCGGCGGTAGTCATTCAGGCACGCGTGAGTCCGTATGTTCAATCCGATGGATTGGATCGATTCAGCGATTGCCATTTTACCTCGCGTGAATCCGTATGTTCAATCCGAGGGATTGGATCGATTCAGCGATAACCTTTCGACTCGCGCGGATCCGTATGTTCAATCCGATGGATTGGATCGATTCGGCGATAGTCATTGGACACGCGCAATGTCCGTATGTTCGACTCTTTTGAGTGAACCGACTTGGCGTTGTCATTTGTTGCGTGTGCGAGTCCGTATGTTCATCCCGATGGGTTGGATCGACTCGACATGCCTAATTGTGGGAGTTGCGTGTGCGAGTCCGTATGTTCAACCCAGGGGGTTGGATCGACTCGACATGCCTAATTGTGGGAGTTGCGTGTGCGAGTCCGTATGTTCAACCCAGGGGGTTGTATCGACTCGACATGCCTAATTGTGGGAGTTGCGTGTGCGAGTCCGTATGTTCAACCCAAGGGGTTGGATCGACTTGACATGCCTAATTGTTGGGCTATCCTGGGGATAAGTCCGGGAAACCGGTAGTTTCCGAGTATGTGATACTCTTTGCTTGTTGAGCAGTTGTAACCATCGGATTGAGATGAGTCGGATGATCCGGAGATCATCATGAGTTACTATGTTGATGTGAAGAAGTGTCTTTTGTCGCAGAATCGACTTTACCTTAGGGTAAGCTTTTAGAGACTTTAATTTACCTAGAACACGTGGCGACGTGTCGAGTGAGAGTCGGAGACGTTGTTTGACTAATCATCCTGCCTTCATGCATACTGATTTAGTTGTCGAGTGTGATTGTTATTTGTTAATCCTATTTGGAACATGTTAATTGTTATTATTGCTGTTAAGTTCATTATGGAAAATGCAACCCTAGGATGTTATCCCTAGCTATAAGCCTAAGTGGCTATTCTCTTATCTATATCTATTGGTGCTATTATTTATGTAATTCTTTGGAGTTGACCCTCGCGTCTTCTGTGTGTGCTTTGGCGGACAAACGCCCTTTGTCAGATGTCTTTGGCGGACTGGTTCACGACGGTTCACCCTTCGGGGGAAACTAGAGTTGGGATGCTGGAACAGGAGCGCATCGCGATAGCGAGCGGAGGACGGATGGTGTACATAGACTAGGTCGTTCTGGATTTCGAATTCGGACGACGATCATGCTAGCATGTAGGTTTTAGTGCTGGTGTGAGCTCCTCGAGATGGGATTAGTGTAGGAGTAGAGTCTTAGCTCTGAACATTATTTGTTTCATTCGGGACAGGGTAGTTTCCCACCTATAGCTTTTTGTGTGGTTTCTTTACGGGAATCACAGAGAGTTGGTTGGACTTAGGAGGTCTTGTTTCAGGCCGATGAGCCAGCTTATTCTCAGTTTTTGAGGGATAGTGTTGCAGACACTTACCTTTAGATTTGGTTTGTACATTTTGCCTTCGGGCGCTACACTTTTCTTTCCGTCACTGGAGGTTACTCGTGACGAGGTTGTTACTTATAGTGGGGGCTGTTTATATATTGTATATTAGCTCTATTACTTTTCGCTTTTGGGTTTTATTTAATTCAGTCTTGTCTTAGTTATTATCGAAAAAAAAATATTTCACGTTTTTCCGCATTAAGTTTACTTTTGGTTACTAAAGTGACGCCACCGAAATCGGGGTGTTACATTGTGGTATCAGAGCACGGTCGAGTCTTTCGGGAGTTGTTGGGGAATAGGTCTTCTGTGCTAGGTTGTGTGACTCTGCAAAGAGTAAAAAAATTGATTGTCTGCCAAGCGATTTTTCGCTTAGAATTGATTGAAGTTATTGCTTAATCATATTGTATAGTTATGGAAAAGCTATCTTATGATTAGTACTAACTGTTGGTTTAACTAAACCGAACGATGATAACCTTCTAACCATTCTTTCTCATTTCAGTATAATATGTTCCATTAATCGCGTAGCGTGTGCAAACGCACCTATCTTACTTATACTGTTTGAGCTTTGACCTTATAGTTATTACGCCTATTAATACCTTATTTGACCGTAGCTCGTATTTTAGGTATAGAAGTTATACGAGGTTTAGAATGACACGCTAAGCTTAGAAAGTAGTCTTCTACCGATGCGTTTAAAAGGAAGCTAGAAGCTGAAGAATGAATCTCATAGAGATTTCTTATGGATAGTTTACGTATGATGTCGAGGGCGTGTAGTTCCGTAGCGGAATCGTTGGGATGTGAGGTCAGGATAATTGTGACTATTGGATGATAGGAACTCATTGACTGTTCCAGTGGGTTTTTCTAAATTTCACCTTCGATGTATTAGGCTTGATCAACTTAATATTGAGGGGGTGATATTCGGAATCAGAGCTGGCTATGGACTTTGATAGAAGGATTGGTAAGATTAACTTGATTGGATCGAGGATTAGTCGACTTGGGAGGAAAAAGTTCGCATTAAGTATAAGTTCTCTTGCGAAGGAGATATAGTTTGAAGAAATGGATATTCATTTAGGAAGCATTGAAGAATTAACGGACATTAGAGGTCCAAACTTGGTGAAGGTTCAGGTTTTAAGTCTATGAACTATTGTCTTAAGTTTCTAGGACTCGAAGTTGGTTAGAATTTGATAGAGAGATTAAGAAGTTGATTGACGAGATGGTGATCAAGTTACAGAAAAGGGAGGTGTTAGTATTAAGATGAACACTTGAGGTTGTCATATTTGGACAAGTTGCTTAAAGTCTAAGAGTGAATGAAACTTGTTATGGATTTTGGTGATACGAGCTAGAGATTATCGAGTGAATTTTGCTAAGTGGAATGAGAATCTTAGGGTAAAGATTGACTTCAGAAGCTGGAGATCATATTCGAGTAAGAGTTTTAGCGGTGTTATCATTGATGATTGTAGTTAAACCTCGGCAAGTTGAAAGATGATATGTCTGTTGAGACGCCGTTGGTCAACATTGGGACTAGAAGAGTGAAACAATCGAAGGGAAAGCAGAGTGTTTTAGTGAAAATTATTTGGAATAAAGACACGGACGGTGTTATGTGAGAGTTAGAGGAAAAGATCAAGGAATAATATCCAGAACTATTACTGACCCTTAAGTTTCGAGGACGAAACTTTCTTTTTGGAGGGTAGTAATGTAAGACCCAAGATTTTAAGCTTAGGATCAGTGGAAGAGATTTCCATTTACGATTAGGGTTGATGTATTGTGAAGGGAAACCTGAACTAGAGTTTACCAAATGAAATAAATTTATGAAGGAGAAAGTTCAGGAAAAGTCAAAGGATTACATCATGATCGATAAAAGTTATAATACGATCGTTATACGCTTAACCTAGGTCAGAAACCCTAGTATATAGCTAATTTTCACTTTTAGGCACGACGGAAGTTAATTCCAAAAATCTTCAGAGAAATGTTAGAACTTCTCTTTTTCCATATATCACAATCGTTTCGAGGCGAAACTCTAGGATCTACGAACGTCCGATTCCAATCATCGGAAGTTTGCCGAAACCGAAACCCTGGTATTTCAAAACCCTAGAATCACCCGACTATGGGGACTTTATCTATTCAGAGCTTCAAATGAATATTCTACACGCGTACACCCATTTCTCTTGATGATTTCAATCTTTCTTCCGAAGGAAGTTTTCTATTCCGACATTCGATGCAAAAAGCAACTTATCGGGTAAAATAGTTTTATACCGACTATGCTTTAGTTGCCAAAAATACAAAGAGACCTCATTTTAGTTTTGGAATTCTTTCGCCAAAACCTATCTTAGAATTCACGGAGAATGACGCCGGAAAAATCAGATTCGCGAAACTTTCATTTTACCGCGTTTTGCCAACCTCTATATATAGCCAAGAAATGAGAAAAAAACAAATATCTTACCCATTTCATCCAAGGAGACCGCGAGTTTGAGAGGAGAGGAGGAGAAGAAGATTTTGTTCAATCCTTGCTTGATCGTTGATTAATCAGTTGCTGCTTCAAGGTTTCGAGGTATAGTCGCTAATCCTTACCTCTGATCGCTTTTTCCATAGCTTTTCTGTAGAGTTTTCTGAGCGGATAGTTTATGGGTTTTTGCAAAACTATCCTGAATCTTTCATTTCTGATTCTAAACCTCTTCTATATGTGCCCAAGATCACTTCTGCCGGATTAGATTTTCCGTTATGTCGCCAGAATTCCGCCGGAATCAATTTTAGCCTTAAATACCCATTTTTGGAGTTTTTGAGGTAAAGCTTCAACCTTTAGGCTAAAAACTATCGCCTTAGCTTAGTGTTAGTAGGATTAGTTGTCATAAACGTCGTTAGTAACGTCCCTGCAAAATTTGGTTTTTGGGATTTCAGTTTTGAAATTTCTAAGTTAAAAATCATGACCAAAATACCCCTGCGACAGTTTTTGATCCGATAATTTTTCCGAGTTCAGAATACCCTTAGTTACGGCTAATGAAAGCATAGGAACCAAGTTTGATCGAAGAAAAATCGAGCCCCACAATTACCAAAAGTGGTCGAGCCCTATAGGGGAGGAGGAGGAAAATTTCCTTTTCCGAAAACTTGTCTTTCGCGCTAGATTATCGTACCTTAGAGTATAGATTACTTCGTGTAACCTTAGTAAGTATCGATAGCTTAGTTTTCGATAGATTCTGATAGTATTTCTGTGGTTTTGCTCTAAAGGTGATTTTGATGAATTCCCAGAGGAGCAAGCCTTTGATTGTGAACAAGTGTTAGGAGATCGTCCTGGAGAATCTACAGGTGAGGGCTTCTCACTGAATCTCTAGTTAATGCTTAGGGTCGATGTTTCGACATTGTTTACTGTTTATGCACTGGAATTGTGTGTGATTGGAAAATGTTTTCTGAGGCTTCGGCTGACAATGTAGATGATGCATCTACTGAATGTTTTTGATGAGTGAATGACATGCTAAGTGCTAATTGGGTAATTTAGGATGTGTGGTGCATGCCTTATATGCTAGGGGCTATGTGGTTATTGCTTAAGATATTGACATATGACATGTTGATTGATTATGATGAGTTAATTCTGCTTTTGCACTATAATCTGAGTTTCTGAACGGTGAGAAAAGCGGGCAGGTCATGCCGATTTTATTTTGAGAGTTTTGAGAAAGCTTGAAAGGACGAATGAGATTCGGGCCTTGTTGTGGTGTTGTATGGATCGAGACATTCTCTGGAGTCATTTGGGGATTAGGAGATCCCGAGAACTTATAGGATTCGCGATAAGACTAAAAGGATAATTATTTTGTAAAGAAAACTCATAAGACATTAAACAACCTCTAAATCTTTAAGTAATGGTAATAATCTCGGAAGGAAGCTTTGGATGCAAATCATAGTTTTGGAAAACGAGAAGTGTCGTCGGATCCCAGCATTGAGAAAGTTGAGGGGCTTCGAGTATGTAGATGTTGTGGTGCTGTTGGAGCAGCGTTTGTTGTTGTGCTGTTGGAGCAGTTATTGTGGTTGTGCTGTTGGAGCAGCTATGTTGTTGGGTGTATCTTCGACTTTGCGGCGCGAATCCGTATGTCCAAACCCGACGGGTTGGGCCGATTCGGCAATAATTGTTGACACGCGCGAATCCGTATATTCAATCCGATGGATTGGATCGATTCGGCGGTAGTCACTCAGGCACGCGTGAGTCCGTATGTTCAATCAGAGGGATTGGATCGATTCAGCGATTGCCATTTTACCTCGCGTGAATCCGTATGTTCAATCCGAGGGATTGGATCGATTCAGCGACAACTTGTTGACACGCGCGAATCCGTATATTCAATCCGATGGATTGGATCGATTCGGCGGTAGTCATTCAGGCACGCGTGAGTCCGTATGTTCAATCCGATGGATTGGATCGATTCAGCGATTGCCATTTTACCTCGCGTGAATCCGTATGTTCAATCCGAGGGATTGGATCGATTCAGCGATAACCTTTCGACTCGCGCGGATCCGTATGTTCAATCCGATGGATTGGATCGATTCGGCGATAGTCATTGGACACGCGCAATGTCCGTATGTTCGACTCTTTTGAGTGAACCGACTTGGCGTTGTCATTTGTTGCGTGTGCGAGTCCGTATGTTCATCCCGATGGGTTGGATCGACTCGACATGCCTAATTGTGGGAGTTGCGTGTGCGAGTCCGTATGTTCAACCCAGGGGGTTGGATCGACTCGACATGCCTAATTGTGGGAGTTGCGTGTGCGAGTCCGTATGTTCAACCCAGGGGGTTGTATCGACTCGACATGCCTAATTGTGGGAGTTGCGTGTGCGAGTCCGTATGTTCAACCCAAGGGGTTGGATCGACTTGACATGCCTAATTGTTGGGCTATCCTGGGGATAAGTCCGGGAAACCGGTAGTTTCCGAGTATGTGATACTCTTTGCTTGTTGAGCAGTTGTAACCATCGGATTGAGATGAGTCGGATGATCCGGAGATCATCATGAGTTACTATGTTGATGTGAAGAAGTGTCTTTTGTCGCAGAATCGACTTTACCTTAGGGTAAGCTTTTAGAGACTTTAATTTACCTAGAACACGTGGCGACGTGTCGAGTGAGAGTCGGAGACGTTGTTTGACTAATCATCCTGCCTTCATGCATACTGATTTAGTTGTCGAGTGTGATTGTTATTTGTTAATCCTATTTGAAACATGTTAATTGTTATTATTGCTGTTAAGTTCATTATGGAAAATGCAACCCTAGGATGTTATCCCTAGCTATAAGCCTAAGTGGCTATTCTCTTATCTATATCTATTGGTGCTATTATTTATGTAATTCTTTGGAGTTGACCCTCGCGTCTTCTGTGTGTGCTTTGGCGGACAAACGCCCTTTGTCAGATGTCTTTGGCGGACTGGTTCACGACGGTTCACCCTTCGGGGGAAACTAGAGTTGGGATGCTGGAACAGGAGCGCATCGCGATAGCGAGCGGAGGACGGATGGTGTACATAGACTAGGTCGTTCTGGATTTCGAATTCGGACGACGATCATGCTAGCATGTAGGTTTTAGTGCTGGTGTGAGCTCCTCGAGATGGGATTAGTGTAGGAGTAGAGTCTTAGCTCTGAACATTATTTGTTTCATTCGGGACAGGGTAGTTTCCCACCTATAGCTTTTTGTGTGGTTTCTTTACGGGAATCACAGAGAGTTGGTTGGACTTAGGAGGTCTTGTTTCAGGCCGATGAGCCAGCTTATTCTCAGTTTTTGAGGGATAGTGTTGCGGACACTTACCTTTAGATTTGGTTTGTACATTTTGCCTTCGGGCGCTACACTTTTCTTTCCGTCACTGGAGGTTACTCGTGACGAGGTTGTTACTTATAGCGGGGGCTGTTTATATATTGTATATTAGCTCTATTACTTTTCGCTTTTGAGTTTTATTTAATTCAGTCTTGTCTTAGTTATTATCGAAAAAAAAATATTTCACGTTTTTCCGCATTAAGTTTACTTTTGGTTACTAAAGTGACGCCACCGAAATCGGGGTGTTACAGTAAGCTACAGAAGTAGCTATATTAAGGAAGGATTGAGATATTTCCTGAAGTGAAAATTTCAACAAACATGGCAAAAGTTGTGATCATTTAGATCAACGCATGGTCAAATGTCCCTGAAGGACATCCAATGGCATATATGGTATTGTTTCATGAAATGAAACTTTTGTGGTGGCTCTCTAGAAGAAGCCTATGAAATTTCAAAGCAATATCTTAAAATGGATCACTGACACTCTTGAAAAGATCTATTGATCAATAATCTTATATTTTCTTTTGAAGAAACAACCCCAGATGCGGTTGCAATCCTAAAAATGGTATTTGAATTAATGGTTGATGTGACCATGATAATGACTCCTCATATCGAAAGTCTTCTTGACACAATGTGGTGGTCAGACAACATGTCCTATTGACACGGTGATGAAGCGAATTACAGTGCAATTGCTAATAGTTTGTTGAGGGGGAGCATAATAATATGGTTGTGACTCACACTTAGGGGGAGAATGTTGAGAATTGAAGTGTGAGTTAGAGTCTCACATTGGTGCATGATCTCATGTTTTCTGCTCCCTTTATCTTCCCCTAAATTGGTATCAAAGTATAGAAAGATAAGGAGCAATATAAAAACTGTTGTTAGATATTGCTTGGATCGGTAGTAATTCAGACATGTAAATATGTCAAACCTATTGCGTTTTCCATGCGATGGATATGAGTTAAAGGAAATTATGAGATGTAATACTCATCTTGTGACACAATTGTCATGTACACATATTCCTTATTAATTTGAAAGTCTTGAAGGACTTTATTTACATCTAATTGATGTAACGATAAACTATGGGTTGAAAATATCAAAATCCTTGAAGGATTTAAAATGCCAGAAAATTTTACTTCAAACATTGAAGTATTATTTTGAATGATAAAGTTCTATATATGGAACAAATTGAATGTAATTGGCATGCATGACCGGTTAGACCATCCCGAGTCTTATGATGCGAAAGTATATGAATTCATATGAGTACCCATCGAAAAACCTAAAGATTCTTCAGTATAATGAATTCTTATATCTTGTTCTCATTACCAATTAATAATTGGTAAAATATATGGGTTTGAATCCCGCATACTCTTGAGTATATTAGATGCGATACATGTGCACGTATTCACTCTTTTTATGGGTCATTTAAGTATTTCATAAATTTATCGATGCATCGACTAAATGACCAAATATATGTCATCAACTCTCAATATTGATAGAGTGAAAAATTCCAACCTTGATCAAGTTGGTAAATGACATGATTTTGAATATCTAGTTGCACATGTTCGTATTCAAATTATCTAGCTGATTTGTTTAATTAAATGCCTCATATTTATAGCTAGACAATTACATATGAGAACAAATATCCTTATTTATGGACATGTGATATTGCAATTAGCAGCATTGACACGCATCAAGCCAACAATTCATTAGAATTCTCCCCATTGCAATCGGTTCATGGTCAGGAACCTAATATCTCTCATCTAAGAATTTTCAATGTGCGTTATATATTTTGAATCGCTCCACCACAACGCACTAAGGTGGGACCACAAGGAAAGCTGAGATTATGTAATCAATTTGAGCCAGTACCGATATATATTTTATATCTTACTTGTTGTTTCTCAGCATTGGGGGGAGAGGAAATTAAGCAGCTCTGAAAATTTGTAAAGAATGCATATGTATACTCGCACTATGAACCAGAAGTTCAAAAGATGCATTCTCTGACCTAAAAGGAATTATTAAATTCCTTATATGCTGTAAATACCCTTCTCTAACTTGATATCCCAGTTGGAAAATTTGTCATTATTATTAGGTTAAGGCATGCCTAAAACTTGGTTCAAAAATATATATCCTAGAGAAGGATGATGGTCTTGTTGAGGAGGCAAACTATCTTGAAAAGTGTAGAGACTACAAAAATGTTTATTCCTCCTGAAGAGGTTCAGGTACCTGTAATTATTTATTTAAGAGATCTCATATGATTATTTCTCTACAAGTTAACACAAGGAACCAAGAACATGAAGAATTGTCGACATGATGAAGTAGCGCTCAATATTAGAAATATGTGCGAGAATCTGGAACCCGAAAATGAATGGGTGTGATTGGCCATTAATAGAAAGAAGCAATTCATTTGCTGAATTTAAGGGTCTTTGGACCTCATATCTATACCCTAAAGGTATAAAGACGATAAGGCTTAAAGAGTCTTTGTAGTAAAGTGAAATAATGTTGTCATATTTAAGACAAACAAGTGACAATCGTGGTGGATACTTGGAGTTACAACTTATTGGTATGGCTCACTTGAGATTGATATCTCTATAAAACTCCTTGAAGATTGTAAGATGCCTAAAGCACACAATTCATGTTCTCAACAATGAACAAATTACTAGATTGAGGCAATCTAGATGATTATTTTCTTAAGGACGGTCACAAAATGACCCAACAAACTCATGCATATTTATGATGAGATATGAGATTGTTTATGTCATAATTAATGTTTATGACAATAATTTATTGAGACTCTAGAAGAGCTCACAAAAGCTGTAGATTTGCTAAAGAAATAATTTGAGATAAAAGAGTTGAGAATGAAACTTTTGTCTAGCCTTATCAATTGAGTATCTAAATGATGAGGTATTTATGTACCAAAGGACTTATATTGCAAAGGTACTAAAAGGATTCTATATGGACAAATCATGTCCACTGTGTACTCTATTTATTTTAAGGTCATTAAATGTAAATAAAGATCCTTTTAGACCTTGAGAAAAGAATTAAGAATTACTTGGTCCTGAAGTACCATATCTTAGTCTATCAGAGCATTAATGTATCTTGCTAGTCATACTCGACTTGATATATCATTTTCTATTAACTTATTAGCAAGATATAGTTCTTCACCTACACGAAGACATTGAAATGGAATAAAACAAGTCTTTCGTTATCTTAAAGGCACAATGGATATGAGTTTATTTTTCCCCTCTGTGTCCAAGCTTGATCTAATTGGTTATGCAGATGCTGGATATTTGTCTAAATATCTCAAACAAGTTACTTGTTTACATGTGGAGGAACAACCATTTCATGGAGATCTGTGAAAGAAACTATGATAGCCACCTCAGCTAACCTTGCAGGAATATTAGCATTACATGAGGCAAGACAAGAATATGTTTGGCTGAGATTCGTGATTCAATGCGTACTTGATATTGGTGATTTGTCCTCTTGAAAGATGCCGCCAACAACTATATATGAAGATAATACTACATGCACTACTCAAATCAAAAGAAGGATACATCATGGGAGATGGACAAAGCAAATATCACCGAGGCTCTTCTTCACTCATGATCTACAAAAGAATGGTGACATAGACATCCAACAAGTTCGTTCAAGAGATAATTTGGAAAACTTATTTACGAAGGCTCTTCCAACTACAACATTTGAAAAGCTTGTGCAGAATATGAGAGTTCGTCGACTCAAAGATCTCAATTAAAATGAATTGTACTCTTTTTTCCTTAACCATGTTTTTTCCCATCGGGTTTTTCATGGTAGGGTTTTTAATGAGGCAATGTATAAAGACGAACTATAAAATCATGTACTCTTTTTCCTTCACTAGGTTTTTATCCCACACTGGATTTTTCCTAGTAAGGTTTCCAAAGGGGAGTGTTATGAATATTTGGATGCTCATCAGAGTTAGGAGTCAATGGGCCAGGCCCACATGTATACTTGTTCAACACTCTAAACCTAATAGTATAAATACAAGGGAGTCTGCACCTAGCAGAGTATCATCATCACATTATTCTATATCTCTTGTTCCTCTATTCTCCTCTCTTATTTACTTGCTTACTCTTTATTCATAATAAAAAGTATTTAATACTAGTTGTTAAGTGAATATATGTTGGATATAATTTTGTTTTGAAAAAAGAAATGAATATTGTATAAATAGACGTATGAGTCAGAAACAGCTCAATGCGAAAGCAAAGTACATCCAGGTGATCAAGACCAAGATACAAGAGATTCCAGATAGGAAACAATAGGTGCAGTTTAGCTCTTGGATATAATACTAGTTGCTAAGTATGTTTTATATCAAACATATATTCACTTAATTTTAAATTGTCCTATTAAACTTAAAAATAAATGAACCTTAAATTCAATTGTTTGATTCATATTTTTTTTTGTTTTATTATTTGATTCACATTAATATATTAACAGTAAAATAACTTAAAAAAAAATAATAGTTAAGCTCTCCACACCCATCATTATCTCCTTAAATAATAAGTATTTTTTCGGTGCAGCGAAAAAGTAAATAAAACAAGAAAGAAACTAAGGAACTACAAGCTCATCCCTGAGCAGCAACGGTTTGACATCAAAACAAGCTTCCTGCCACAATCGTAACCCCTGCGAGCCACTCCGAGCTCCAAATATGGCGTACCAATCAGCCACACCATTGCACTCGCGAGGAACCCACTGCAGGATAACCTCCCAATCCCGTCGGAGAAAGTCACGCACCACCTCCACCGCTGGGCAAAAGCGAACAGTCTCACTATTATCAAGCGCCGCCAACACCTCAGCACAGTCCAGCTCAATTATGACTTTCTGATGGCCAACATTCCACACTAGATGCAAGCCATCGCGGAGGGCTCCAAGCTCGGCCAGAAACGTAGCCTTCAACTTCATTAACAAGTTCGTAGTGGTGCCTACTAGGGTGGACGATATATATTTTGGTCCACCGGTGGTCCCTTGCTTAGAACCGTTGGATGAAGAAATCTAGGAATATTTTAAAAATTAGTTGTCAGGATTGAATTAGTGTTAGAAGGATATGGTTGTAATACCACCATGATCAATTTCTCTCTCCTCAATAGACCCAGAACCACCACTGTCGTGCAATCTCCATAGCGTCGTAGCCACCACTGTTTCGACCCACGACACCACAACCACCACCACCACAGGATCTTCTCCCTTCCCACCTACAACGACAACGCCTTCGTCAATCTAGTTCTCCCTCCGTTGCATTTTTGTTGGGTTTTTGGGTGAGGGAGGGATTGGGTAAGAAGACGATGAAGAAGAAGGAGGAGAACAACAACATGGTAAAGCTACAACGGAGGGCGCTGTTCAAGCTCTCTGCATGTTCCGATCTACTTTACATTTCGTTGTTCCAGCCACCGTCCTTGAATCACAAGGCCACATATCCAACTTTTGTGGCCAAGATCCAACCTTTCCTCCTTTTTCTAATTGTGAATTGTTGTTTTTGGTTGATTTTACCTTGGCTTTGAGGTATTTGTTGACATTGGAGACTTTATCAAGACTCAAGGTTAAAGTCTATCTTCTGTTGTTGTTGGTGTTTATATGATGGCCTCTGTTTCTAGAAGAGTTTGGATTTTGCATCTTAGGGGTTGGTTGGCTTGCAGGGAAGGAGATTAGAGGGTGAAAGAAAAAGATAAGGAATGACTTAAATATCCTTGGTGCAATGTCAAATATGCCCCTGGTGCACCATGTAAGATCAAGATTTGATCAGTGGTTGCATCTCTATGTTTTGATGATTACAATTAAGGTTTGTGATGATGAACAATTATGGTACTCTAACGTTTGTCTCTTTTAGCTGTGACAAACAGGTTCTGATTCTGACCCAAGCTTATTCTATCAGAAGATAAAGACCCAAGGAAAACCATAAGAGAGTTCTAAAGCTTACCATGTTCGTTCAGAACAGTGGCGTTTACTTCAGAAGTTCTGAAGTTAGAAGCCCTCACAAGGTTCTGAAGAACCGGAGTTAGAAGTTCTGAAGACCAGTTGTTCCAGAAGGAACGGTTCTGAAGAAGAAAGACTCAAGTTCTGAAGACCGGCAAGAAGTTGGCTCTGAAGACCCAAGCTATTCTAGCTTTGACGTCAGAAGTTCTGAGGAACTTGTCCAGAAGCAGAAGCTGCAAGGTCAGAGGATCCAAGCTTCCGTCTGACACTGATCAGAAGCTTCACCAACGTCCATCTGAAGCAATCCAGATCAGAAGTCAACTGGTGAAAGGACAAGTCGCTGTCATAGTACACACTGTACAGTCATAGCCTGCCCGCCACCTACCTCGTTCAGCCTAGCAGTCTGATATCACAAGATTGCCACTCCAACAGACAAAACCCTAGCAACGGCTACATCAAATGTCTTGGAGTATATAAGGGCTGTAGATAGAAGAAAGAAGCCAAGAAACTTTGTTGAAACCATTCAACTTATTCGAACCAATCTCTTAGCATTATTTCTTCACTGTTCTTAAACATCTGAGTTTACTATTAGCTTTTCAGAAGCATTTCTTGTAAACCCAAAACCTTTTACAAACACTTTGTAAAGTTCCTTAAGAGACCAAGGTTGTTCGGATCTTGAGAGGACTGAATCAAGTTTGATTCAGTGTTTAACTAGTCTTAAGAGGATCGGTAGATCAGCTTCTTAAGAGGATACTAGTGTGAAAATCAGTGTATTGTTAGTCACTCAGCAGGTAGCCAAGTGCAGTTGTAACATTCATTGATTTAGTGAATTGCCTTCATCAGAAGAAGGAAGAAATCACCTTCACAGGTGGACTGGATTAGCTTGAGCTTTTATCTCAAGTGAACCAGGATAAAATCTTGCGTGCTCCTTTTTACATTCTTTAGCACCTAGTTATTATCTTTAAGTTTGCCAAAACTTGAAAAAGGGAATCGTTTATCCAAAAACTCTATTCAAACCCCCCCTTTCTAGTGTTTTTCGCACCTTCAATTGGCATCAGAGCTCCGGTTCTGATTTAAACACCTAACAATGTTCAGTGATCCAGAACCTAGTGTGAAAAACAACGATGGCCCAAGCCCATACTTCCGCTGACAACAACAACAACAACAACCAACTCAGAGCACCAGTCTTTGATGGTGAAAAGTTTGAGGACTGGAAAGATAGAATAGAGAGTTATTTCCTTGGCACTGACCCAGATCTCTGGGATATGGTCATGGAAGGCTATACTGATCCAGTATATGCTTCAGGAGTGAAGATCCCCCGTTCTGAAATGACTGACGCTCAGAAGAAGCATTTCAAGGGTCATCACAAGGCGAAGTCTATGCTGTTCAGCTCAATATCATATATTGAATATGAGAAGATCTCTGACAAAGAAACAGCAAAATCCATCTATGACTCTTTGGTCATGACGCATGAAGGAAATGAAGAAGTCAAGGAGACCAAGGCTCTTGCTCTCATACAACAATATGAGCAATTCAAGATGGAATCTTGTGAAACCATTGAAGAGATGTACTCAAGGTTTCAAACTCTGATTGCTGGAATCAGAGTGCTAAACAAGAGCTACTCTACTGGTGATCATGTCAAAAAGATCATCAGAAGTTTGCCTAAGGAGTGGATGGCTTTTGTCACTGCACTAAAACTCTCCAGGAATCTTAACTCCTTGAAGCTAGAAGAGCTTGTGAGTCATCTCAGAAGCCATGAGATTGAGCTCAAAGAGCACAAGCCTCAAAGGAAAGACAAATTTATTGCTCTTAAGTCAAAATCTGACAAGGCGAAAGCTTACCAGGCAGAAGAGGAAGATTCCTCTGAAGAAGCTTCAGATGCTTCTGGTGATGAAGAGCTGTCTCTTTTCACAAAGAGATTAAGCAAGCTCTGGAAGAACAGACACAACAAGGGCAAAGGACTGAAGAAAAGTAAGGGAAGATTTGAATCTTCATCTGATCAAAAGAAGTCTTCTGGGAAGGAAGTCACCTGTTTTGAATGCAAGGAATCTGGGCACTACAAGAGTGACTGTCCCAAGCTAAAGAAGGACAAGAGACCAAGAAAAGTCTTCAAGAAGAAAGCCGTTGTGACATTTGATGCGACCGACTCTGATGAAGCTGAGTCAAAAGAAGATGAAGCTGTGGAAGCTCTGATGGCTACCACTAGCAGAGATGCTGAAGCACAGAATGATACGAGAGCTTCAGAAGATGACTCAGACTCTGAGAATGACGATGAGGTATTCTCTAATTTTTCTCCATCCGAGCTAAGAACTGCTTTATTTAAAATAATGGAGAAACATGATGTGCTGTTAAATAAATATAAAGAGCTTAAAAGAAAATATGTTGTTAAAACAAGTTCATCAGAAGTTCATGAGAAGTCAGTCTCTGGACTCATTGAAGAGAACTATTCTCTTAAAAATGACAACTCTGTTCTTCGTGCCAAAAATGCCGTGCTAGAAGAGAAACTTGCATCATCTGATATTAAACATGAAACTCTTTATGAGAAAGCGTTTCAAAGGTTCCTAGCTAAAGGCATAGATAGAAGTCTTATGGCTTCAATGATCTATGGCATAAGTAGAAATGGGAACAGTGGTCATGGCTACTCTCAACCTATGAGAAGTGAGTCATCTGAGCCCAAACGCGAACCTTTGCATAAGCATTTTGTTTTTGCCGGTACTATAATTCCAGAAAAGGTTACACCCAAGATGGTAAAACCAAAGGGAAAACTTAAACTTGACATGTCTAAATATTATAATCAAGTTCCTTTGCACTATCCTCCTGTTGCACCCAAAGTTCCAAGAACTTCTGGGAAAACTAACAAGAAAGGACCCAAGGTATGGGTACCTAAGGCAAAAATTATTCCTGTTGCAGATATCTTATGCAGCTCAGTTAAGACACCTGTCATGGTACCTGGACAGTGGATGCTCACGACACATGACGGGCATAAGGTCTATATTCCAAGAACTGACACCGCTTAAGTTAGGAGGAGACGTTGGCTTTGGAGGAAACCAGAAGGAAAAGATCATTGGAAAATGTTTCATAGGAGATGGAAAAAATCCAGTCATCAACGACGTACTTCTGGTGGATGGATTAATACACAACTTGCTCTCCATAAGCCAAATATCTGACAAAGGTTATGATGTGATCTTCAATCAAACCGGCACCAAAGCTGTCAATCAAACAGATGGATCTGTTCTCTTTCCTGGAAAGAGAAGAAACAACATTTACAAAATCTACTCCTCTGAACTACTATCTCAGAAAGTCAAATGTCTCATGTCCGTAAATGATGAGCAATGGGTTTGGCACAGACGCCTAGGGCATGCCAGCCTCAGAAGGATATCTCAACTAAGCAAGCTAAAACTCGTTAGAGGATTGCCTCGTCTGAAGTTCTCATCAGAGGCTCTGTGTGAAGCTTGTCAGAAAGGAAAATTCACCAAGAAGCCCTTCAAAGCAAAGAATGTGGTATCTACAACAAGACCCCTTTAGCTACTTCACATTGATCTCTTTGGACCGGTGAAAACTGAATCCATTGGAGGAAAGAAGTATGGGTTGGTCATTGTGGATGACTACAGCAGGTGGACATGGGTAAAGTTCTTAAGGCACAAGGATGAAACACACACTATGTTCGCCAACTTCATTACCCAAGTTCAGAAGGAGTTCCAAACTTCAGTGATTACTGTCAGAAGTGATCATGGTGGAGAATTTGAGAACAAAGCCTTTGAAGAATTGTTCAACTCTCAAGGGATCTCTCACAACTTCTCCTGTCCACGCACTCCTCAACAAAATGGAGTTGTTGAAAGAAAGAACATAACTCTTCAGGAGATGGCTCGCACCATGGTGCAAGAATCAAGGATGGCCAAGCACTTCTGGGCAGAAGCAATCAACACTGCATGCTATATCCAAAACAGAATATCCATCAGACCAATTCTGGAGAAGACTCCTTATGAGCTGTGCAAAGGAAGACAACCTGATATCTCTTACTTCCATCCCTTTGGGAGTATCTACAACATGCTCAACACAAAGGAGCAATTGGGTAAATTTGATTCTAAAGCTTTAAAATGTTATTTTCTTGGTTATTCTGAAAGATCCAAAGGTTTTAGAATTTATAATATTGTTCATCAAACTGTTGAGGAATCTATCCAAATTAGATTTGATGACAAGCTTGGCTCAGAAAAGTCAAAGCTGTTTGAAAGATTTGCAGATTTAAGCATTGATCATTCGGAAGAGAATCAACCAAAGAACAATCCAGAGGATGTTGCTCCAGAGGCAGAAGCATCTGAAGATACTCCAACAACTTCTGATCAACTTCAGAAGAAGAAGAGAATAGCTGCCTCTCATCCAGAAGAACTGATTATTGGCAACAAAGATGCTCCCGTCAGAACCAGGTCTATGCTCAAACCTTCAGAAGAGACTCTTCTGAGTTTGAAGGGACTTGTATCTCTCATTGAGCCCAAATCAGTTGATGAAGCTCTTGAAGATAAAGGTTGGATTCTGGCAATGCAAGAAGAGCTAGATCAGTTCACCAAGAATGATGTTTGGTCCTTAATGCCAAAACCCAAAGGTTTCCATGTCATAGGAACCAAGTGGGTATTCAGAAACAAGTTGAATGAAAAAGGAGAAGTAACAAGAAACAAGGCAAGACTGGTGACTCAAGGCTACAGTCAAAAAGAGGGGATTGATTACACTGAGACCTTTGCTCCTGTGGCAAGGTTTGAAGCTATAAGGCTACTGATCTTCTTCTCAGTAAATCACAACATCATTCTCCATCAGATGGATGTCAAGAGTGCCTTCTTAAATGGCTACATTTCTGAAGAAGTGTATGTCAAGCAACCTCCTGGCTTTGAAGATGACAAGCATCCAGAACATGTCTACAAGCTCAAGAAGTCACTTTATGGACTGAAACAAGCTCCCAGAGCTTGGTATGAAAGGCATAGCTCTTTTCTTCTAAAGAATGAGTTTGTAAGGGGTAAAGGTGACAACACTCTTTTCTGCAGAACCTATAAGGATGATATTCTTATAGTTCAGATTTATGTTGATGACATTATTTTTGGTTCTGCTAATCCCTCCTTGTGCAAGGAATTTTCTAAGATGATGCAGGCTGAGTTCGAAATGAGCATGATGGGAGAACTCAAATACTTCCTGGGAATTCAAATTGATCAACGACCAGGAGTCACTTATATTCATCAGAAGAAGTACACCTTGGAACTTCTGAAGAAATTCAACATGAGTGACTGCAACATCTCTAAGACTTCAATGCATCCAACTTGCATTCTTGAGAAAGAGGAAGTTTCCTCTAAGGTTTGTCAGAAGCTCTATCGTGGAATGATAGGCTCTCTTCTTTATTTAACAGCCTCCAGACCTGATATATTGTTTAGTGTGCATCTCTGTGCTAGATTCCAATCAGATCCTGGAGAGACTCACTTAACTGCTGTTAAGAGGATCCTCAAATATCTGAAAGGAACCACTAACCTTGGCTTGATGTATAGAAAAACATCAGAGTATACACTTTCAGGTTTTTGTGATGCTGATTTTGCTGGAGACAGAGTGGAAAGGAAAAGCACCTCCGGAAGCTGCCACTTCCTTGGAGCAAATCTTGTTACTTGGTCAAGCAAGAGACAGAACACAATTGCTCTATCAACTGCAGAAGCAGAATATGTCTCAGCTGCCACTTGTTGTACACAAACCATATGGATGAAGAATCATCTGGAGGACTATGGTTTGTCTCTGAAGAAGGTTCCTATTTACTGTGACAACACAGCTGCTATCTCACTCAGCAGTTCTACACTCAAGAGCAAAGCACATAGAGGTAAAGTATCATTATATTCGAGATCATGTTCAGAAGGGCACTCTATCATTAGAGTATGTTGATACTGACCATCAGTGGGCAAATATTTTCACTAAGCCCTTAGCAGAAGATAGATTTTTATTTATTCTTGAAAACCTGAACATGGACTTTTGTCCAGAGTAAGGTACCTTCAGAACCTCTGACCATGGTGCCTCTGAAGTCATCAGATGTTACCTATTCAGAAGGTACTCGATCAAAATGTACTTGACTCACTGGTTAAGCTTCTATGGTAGACAAGAATACACGTGTCACTTCTTCTATGACATAGTTCCTTGTGTTGCGTGGTATATCTGCTATAATGATGGTACCTACTCTCCTCTACTATGCTATTTTCAGACTAATTATTTTAATAACCGTTGATCTTGCTTTTTACTTTATGTCCTGTAAAATCTCAATGGTTACCATTTAACTCACTATACACACGATCCTTCACACGACCTAACCCACACACTCAATTAAACGGTTTTCAAACTCTTCGTGTGCATTGCATTTCATTCATACTCCTCCCTCCAATATTTCCCTTTCTCTCTGAACCCTAAACTTCACATATCTGAGAATCATAGGCAAATCAAGGAAATCAAAGACAAATGTTACTGCTTCATCCAAACAAACCGCCAATGATCAAGAAAAACAAATATTTGAAGAAGCTCAGCAAATTCTGAACACGCCCAATGTGGTCACCTGCGTCAAGAAAGCTGAAGAACTGATTGTGTGCAACGAAGCAAGAGTGGACTTCGACAACCTGGCTGATCATGGGTTTGATATCAGGGATCAAGTTAACTTGCAAGGCTGGTCTGGCTACTTTGATAGGCTCTGTGGTCCTATCTACTACAAACTGGTTGTGGAATTCTGGAAAAATGCAGTTTGCAACGACTACTACGTAGTTTCTCATGTGCTGGATAGGAAGATTGTGATTTCAGAAGAGTCCATTGCAAAGCTGCTGGGTATGGAGTTTCAACAAGGAAAAAGGATCAAGAACGTGGATGCTAACGTTCCTGGCATGAGGAAGTTAGTAAATTTTGCTATTTATGACAATTGGTCTCTGGATAGGACCAAGTATTCTCTAAAGGATCTAAAGCCCAAGATGAAGATCTGGCAGAAGATTTTCCTTTCTTGCATTCATCCCAGAACCGGAGGAACCGATTACCTCAATGCAACTCAGAAGGTAATCATGTACTACATTTCTAGAGGTGAGCCTGTATGTCTGTCGTTTCTGCTCTTCAACTATCTGAAAGAATGTGTTGAGAAGTCAAGAACTACTGGAATTGAGAACAAGAGGTCTATATCTTACATTCCTTATGGAAGGTTACTCTCAGATATCTTCACTCAGAATCGACTGGTCAAGACTCTTTCTGATTTAGGCCTTCATGATGATTTGGCTATGTCCATTGGAGATGCTCTCAATGGGACTAAGCTGAAGAGAATGCAGATTATTGAGAAAGTTCAAATTGAACCTAAAGAAGACACATCTGAAGAGGTTCATCAGAAGAACTACCCTGTTGATGATTTTCCTTTATGGTCTAAAAAGAACAATCCAGCATGCATTCTGGAGTATGTGAGAATGCTCAGAAGAGAAGGAGATCCAATCACCCTTGAGGAATTTGTCAAAAACCTTCCTGATAGTCCTCCTGAGATGGCAACAAGAAAATCCAAAAGAGAAACAAGCAGCAAGCCTTCAGATCCTAAGGGCAAAGGGATTCTGATAGAGGAACCTAAAAGGAAGAAAGCTGCATCTAAGTCAGTGGTCATCAGGGAACCCACTCCAGAAAGTCCTCCTAAGAGAACTCCAGTGCAATCACCTCAACTATCTGAGTCTGAAAGCTCTGAGAACTCTTTGGAAGAATTCTCAAGTGAGGAGACTGAAGATGATGATGTTCCCCTGGCCAAGAGGCGTAAAGTTCTTGTTGAGGAAGAAGTTGAGCTGGATGACTGTGAGATCATTGAGAATGTGCTTCAGGTTATAAGGGAATTTTCAGAAGCTGAAGAATCCACGGATTCTGATGAAGCACCCTTAGTCAAGAGAAAGAAACTGTCTCTGAAGGGTCCACTTCAGCAGAAAGGGTCAGTATCAAAGCAAGCATCTGACTATGCTTCAGAGGCACAAAGGGAAAGAAGATCAAAGAGTACTTCTGATCCTGCAAGGGCTGCAAAACTCACCAGAACCACTATCCTCATAAGTCCAAGTAAGGTAATTACTGAAAGCATTAACTCAGATTCTGCTTTAGTAGTTATTCCTGAACAACCTTTGCCTATATCTACTTCCCTGCCTACTTGAACCCAAACAGCTCCCACTCAAACAGAACCTGAAACACAAGCCCTCCAATCAAACATACAAACAGCTACCACTGCCATTCCATCCATCCCAATTCAAACCTTCAGTTCCTTTCAGTTCCTTCATTCAAGGTATTGTTCAAAGTGAAGCTACCCTGAGAAATCTGGTTCAACAATTCACTCCCAAGCCTCCATCCACCTCAAAGACCCTCTTGATAACACAAACTGGTGAGATTCCGGCTGAAGAAGACAAAGAGGATGATGATGTTCAGATCCTCGAACCTCCCTTCAATGTGAAGCCTATTCAGCAAGTAGTTTCCAATTTTGAAGATCAGCTCCAAGATACTGCTGCTGAATCTTCCTATGTGTCCTTGTCTCACTATTCCGCAGTGAACTCACGAGATATGAGTTTCACCTCGCCTGAGAAGACTGCTTCATCCAGGCAAAGGCAAGTGACTATTTCTGAGGCTGAGCATATGGATGAATCTGATCATTCAGGAATAGAGAAGGACCATGAGATTGTTTCTGCTCCTTCAGGACAACACAGAACTGAAAGCTCTAATGCTTCAAGCTCCAATGCAACCAGAACTCCTCTGCCTATCTTGACCTTGGCACCCTCCTTCAGACCTCAAAATCTTATTCAACTCATTCAGGAGTTCTCTGAAGAAGCAACCAGAAGATTGCAATGGTTATATCAGGTAACTGATAATCAGTTTAATGCTTCATTGGTTGATGGTCTGTGGTCTGCTTTCAGAAGATGGTCAGAAAGCATAGCTTATGAGTTTCAGAAGCTGCTTAGCACTGAGAAGCGTCTGAGAGTTCATGATGCTTCTGAGAGAGCTCATGAGCAAAAGAAGAGATTGCTACACATGGTGTGTGAACCGATGAGAAGAGCTATGGCTGAAAGAACTGATGTTATCTCTGAACGTACCTCAGAAGATGCTAAGATGATTCCAGCAGAGGTTGCAGAAGACAGTTCTGACGGAATAGTCATTCTGGAAGATGCAGATGTTGATGAAGTTGAGAAGCAAGTGCCAATTCCAGTTGATGCTGAAATTCCATCAGAGGCAGAAGTTCCTACTCCTGCTCAAGCTCCAGAACCTTCTCCCCATCCAGAAGTTGCTACTCTTGCTGCCAGGATTGACAGAATTCAAGATGATCAGCAGAGGCTGTTTTAGATGGTTGAGCAACAAGGACTTGTTCAGAGTGAACAAAGTAGGCAGATTCAGGAATCCTCCAGGCGAATGGAAGCTATGATGAAGTATCTGATCGAGAATCTTCCCTCTTCATCAAAGCCTTGAACCCCTCTCATCTATCTTGCATGCATTTTTGTTTTTGCGTGAATTTATTTCATGTTTGACTGTGTTTATTTCTGCTTCTCTTATTTAATGCACCGTCCATTTCCTTTAAGTAACTCACATGTTTTTATGATTTGATGAGTTTTATGCATGTTTTTCTGTTACTTTTCTTCCTTATAATCTGATGCTTTCCGTCTTCTCCATCATAACGCAATTCACTTCAACTCAGTCAATTCCTTTCTCTTCTAAATCCATAAATGACTTCTGTTGAATTAATCTCTGAAGTCAAGGCTCTGGTATTTGACCAGGTCTTTTCATGGAGTGTTAATCTCTCTACTTCTCAAATCTCTCAAGCTCTTGAGAGGATTGACAGTCTTTTAGATTGCTGGTTGACTTCCCATCAGACTCACTGTCTTTAGAATCTTCAGGAAGTTCTGAAAGACCTCCTTCGTCTGGCCTCTCGCCGGAAGGACCTTGAAGTTCAGTTCGAAGGCATTTGTATGCTTCTTGAACATGAAGAAGATCAAAAAGAAGCAGGTCAGGATGCTGCTTCCAACCCTGGTCTCCGTGAAAGCGAAGTTCTGAAGGAAGAACTGGCTACTCAGTTAGCCTCTGTTGATCAGGACATTCGTCCTTTACACCTTCAGCTTCTATCTATGAAGAATTCTCGTGCTTTCTTATATATCTAGAAATTGTTCTTCTAGTTATGTTTTCTATCCTCTGTACTCATCTTCGTTAATTAATAATAACAAGCGTCTTATCTGCATTAATTCTTGATTGTTATTGTTATTAGTTGTGTTTTTTACTCTTTTTGCTTATGACAAAAAGGGGGAGTACATAAAATGGTTTTGATAAACTTTTAATTATCTTTTATTATATAAAACCAGTTGAGGAGAATAAGTATCAGTACTTATAGCACATAGATATTGCAATGCGTCCTAATCAAGGAATACATTCCTACTTGAACAATACTCTATGTTTCAATATGATCTACGCGAGTTCTGAACCATCAATTTCCGATGAGTATACATCCCTCTACGCGTATCTTCTGATCACATCACTAAGACTCCGAATCTAGACTCTTCATCATCTCATCAAGTCTCAGATTCAGGGGGAATCAGGGGAGTCCCCAGCTCAGAATCAGGTGCTATCCTAGATTCAGAAGGAGCAATATAAACTGTTACACAAGGATAAGTTTAAACTTTGATCTCTTCTCTCTTGCGTATTCAGTTTATTGACTTAGAATTGTTCATCAAAATACTTCTTTTGTCATCATCAAAAAGGGGGAGATTGTAAGATCAAGATTTGATCAGTGGTTGCATCTCTATGTTTTGATGATTACAATTAAGTTTTGTGATGATGAACAATTATGGTACTCTAACGTTTGTCTCTTTTAGCTGTGACAAACAGGTTCTGATTCTGACCCAAGCTTATTCTATCAGAAGATAAAGACCCAAGGGTAACCATAAGAGATTTCTAAAGCTTACCATGTTCGTTCAGAATAGTGGCGTTTACTTCAGAAGTTCTGAAGTTAGAAGCTCTCACAAGGTTCTGAAGAACCGGAGTCAGAAGTTCTGAAGACCAGTTGTTCCAGAAGGAACGGTTCTGAAGAAGAAAGACTCAAGTTCTGAAGACCGGCAAGAAGTTGGCTCTGAAGACCCAAGCTATTCTAGCTCTGACGTCAGAAGTTCTGAGGAACTTGTCCAGAAGCAGAAGCTGCAAGGTCAGAGGATCCAAGCTTCCGTCTGACACTGATCAGAAGCTTCACCAACGTCCATCTGAAGCAATCCAGATCAGAAGTCAGCTGGTGAAAGGACAAGTCGCTGTCATAGTACACACTGTACAGTCATAGCCTGCCCGCCACCTACCTCGTTCAGTCTAGCAGTCTGATATCACAAGATTGCCGCTCCAACGGACAAAACCCTAGCAACGGCTATATCAAATGTCTTGGAGTATATAAGGGCTGAAGATAGAAGAAAGAAGTCAATAAACTTTGCTGAAACCATTCAACTTATTCGAACCAATCTCTTAGCATTATTTCTTCACTGTTCTTAAACATCTGAGTTTACTATTAGCTTTTCAGAAGCATTTCTTGTAAACCCAAAACCTTTTACAAACACTTTGTAAAGTTCCTTAAGAGACCAAGGTTGGTCGGATCTTGAGAGGACTGAATCAAGTTTGATTCAGTGTTTAGCTAGTCTTAAGAGGATCGGTAGATCAGCTTCTTAAGAGGATACTAGTGTGAAAATCAGTGAATTGTTAGTCACTCAGCAGGTAGCCAAGTGCAGTTGTAACATTCATTGATTTAGTGAATTGCCTTCATCAGAAGAAGGAAGAAATCACATTCACAGGTGGACTGGATTAGCTTGAGCTTTTATCTCAAGTGAACCAGGATAAAATCTTGCGTGCTCCTCTTTACATTCTTTAGCACCTAGTTCTTATCTTTAAGTTTGCCAAAACTTGAAAAAGGGAATCGTTTATCCAAAAACTCTATTCAAACCCCCCCTTTCTAGTGTTTTTCGCACCTTCACACCAGTGGACCAAATAAGAAAATGTCCACCCTAGTGGGCACCTTAAAAAAAACAGATATGGTGAAGCTTGCAGGTGAATTTGGATTTAGAATTAGTTTGTTGGGATTATAGGGGGAATTCTTTGATGAAGATGTTAACGATTGAGGATGGTGGATTATGGATTTTTCATCTCAAGGGTTGGCTGCCTTGCAAGGAAGGAGATTAGAGGGTAAAAGACAAAGAGAAGGAATGACTAAAATATCCTTGGCTCAAAGTCAAATATGCCCCTGGATCACCGGTGGAACAATTAAGAAAATGTTCACCCTAATGGGCAACGTTAGTAGTCATGCTTTTGACGCTGCATGATTCTAGAATGAACTCTACTTTTCTTCCACAAGACTTTCATATAAGGGAGATTAATGGCAAGACATACCCTTCTCTGTTTCGAACACTTTTGGACATTGAAGATTTTCTTGTGGAGCTAATTGAATTCAACAGCACCTCCCAATCAAAACCGATAGAATTTGGTGAACAGTGAAATATATGTTGCCAATGGGGTCAGAAAAATTACAAACAGAAGACTAAGATGACTCAATAATGGACACTCCAGGATTTTATATATCAAGACCAAAGATTTAAAAAAATAATAATAAGAATCTAAGTTATATATAGCTAATCCTATTTAATAATAAAAGATCGATAGTTCATTTTCTTTTTTCTTTCTTGAAGGCCATGGGAATGATTCTCTCATAATACAATTTCACATTACCTTGTCATATGAAATTTGTATCCACTTTTCCTCTTCATGAACATTCACCAATTTTTAATAACAACCCAACTATTTCATATCTATATATGAAGAGAGAAACTTGGATACAGGAAATTCACATGTCACAAGTTAAGTGAAATGTTTATTAATGAGAGGTGGAAGTGCCATTTTTTGTTTGAGTGGAAATGTAGGCTCTTAGAGAAGGAGACTGAGTGAGAACATCAGGGGCAATAGTTGTGTTCTGTGCTCCACTCTTCTGCTGCATTCTTCTCCTAGCCATGTAGCCTCTCACCCAAGGGGTGACATCCTCATTGATCTTGATCATGATGAAAAAGATGATGCGGTAAATCACAATCATGCTCAAGATCACGCTGAGATTGACCCACTTCGATCGGCTGACATCAATCTGGAACACGTTCTCGAGGATGTATTCACCTGGAATCTTTGGAAGATCCGGTTTCTGATTGTCAAATACCAAGCCTCTCAGATCATTCTGGTATTGCCCCTGAAATATTTTTGTGTTTCTATCATCAAACTAGGCTTTAATAGCAGCATATGCATTTCAACAATTGAGTTGCTCCATTTCTCTTACCTGTAATGCCCAGAAGTGGAAACTGATGTATGACATTGGGTAGCGCCACACCGGCTTCGGGATATCATGTGGGAGCCTAAAGTAGCCAGAGACCAACATGAATATGCCCTGAAATTTGAAAACAGATCATAGAAATTGTTAATGTTTTTACTTTGCTCCATGTTTTATAAATACATTTGTGTAGAATATGAATGAAGAAACACTTGTGGAGTGATTTATGCAAACAAGCATATTGGTTCCACATTGATTAACGATATGACCAAAATAGTCTTACATAGGATAAACAATCCTCACCCCTAAGTTAGCGTTTGGAGTAGAGTTATGTCTAACCCAACTTCTCAACAAAGTAGAAAACGAAGCCACTTTGATTGCTTATGCAATACAATGCATGCAATTAGTACTTTCATTTAGTAAATTTACTGTTGTGCAAAGAAAACAAGAAACTTTGCCTACGTTGTATCATAGTTGGTTTTAAGCCCGAGTAAAGGAGGAAAGTTGTGCTAGACCTTGAGCAACCAAGGTAAAAATAAAATAGATAGTATCTTTAATATGGATAAAGTGATCCATATAGCCGACTTCAATTAGTCGGATAAGGTTTTCGTAGTTGTAGTTGTAACATAGAAAACAAGAAGTTCATAAATTGAGCAAAAAGGTTGAATTGTAGAAGGCGGTTTAAAAGAACTTAATTAATGCATATGTGCTCAGATTATGGTTAGATGCATACTTGAATCCCTGCTCCAATTATGATACCCATGAGGAAGTTCGGGACAATACTAGCGATTGCCATCATCAAGCTTTCAACCACTGTGACACTGGCATAGAGGCACAGCACAAAGAACACATAATGCGAGAAGCCAGGATGCAGGCGAACCATGAAGTAGCAAATCGTTCCTGAGAGGAAGGTGATCAATACCAGGAATGGCGTTGCAGATACCGTGTTGCTGACGACAAATGCAGTGACACCATAGTGGCCATTCAGCCTCTCCCTTTGGAAAACCTGTGATTGAAACAGATAATCAGGTCATGGCATTGTATAAGGTGATTGAAGGTTGCATTAGGCACAAAAATTGTTTTACCTTCATGTCTTCAACAAATGAAGGGAATCCACCAATTGACATGAATGTGACAAAACCAAAGACAAATGATGCACATGAACCTCTAGCCTGGAATAAAAATACAGATGAACTCCAGTAAGAAACTCAACTTTCTTGGAAAACTGATCAGAATTGGTCTCAAATGATAAATAGAAGTACCAGAATTGAGTTGTAGCCTGTTCCAACATTCAAATAGATGGTTCCAATGCAGATAGTGACTACAATGTAGATTACAAGCCTAAGCCAATAGTATCCAAAGTCCCTTGACATGTTGATGAATGAGCGCTTTGTTAAGGTGTAAGACTGCATCAAGAAACTAGCTTCACTTCCTCCAGCTTCAAGCACTGTTCCTTTCTGCAGAATATGTGAAAAATGTGTCATCAACAAATGAACCATAAGAAGATACTCAATTGCATCATTGCTAAATTTGGTTATTTATTATCAAAAAGTAATCAAACAAAAGAACTTAGAACCTTTGATATAATCAATTGCATCATTGCCAAGTTTGGTTATTTTGCATCAAAAAGTGAACATTTAAAAGCACTTACAAATTGGGAAATCTCATCCACTTTTTGTCTTGCAGCATAAGATTGCTGGGAAGTGCGGTAGAAGTCAATAAGAGTTCTGATAGCTTCAGCAGTGGTAATCTTGTCCAGGGGATCTTCACTTCCCTCAAACTGAAAGAACAATTTTTCAAGGTAAACAATTCAGAAAGAGCTTTCTAACCATAACTAAAGACAAATAGTACAATTTTTAGATAGGAAAATGGCAAGTAATTAATGACTAAGACTATGTTTGGATACTTGCTGATATTAGTGCCAACAGACATTAGCACTCACTTCAAGATAAAAAGTGAACAAAACTCTTCTTATGAATTTAGATGAGTCTGTCCACGTTGTAATCAACTGGTATCCAAACACACACTAAATAGTACCGGCAAATTCAAAAGAAAAGTTGAGAGATTCATAAAGCAGAAAAGTTGAATACCCTGAGTTTCATGGAGCCTTTAAGAGTGGCTTTGACTTTGTCAAAGTCAGAATTGATGCACCTAAGGAAATGATCAGAAGGGTTCCTCAGAGCAGGGCATGGAAAACCAGCTTGTGCAAAGAACTGCAGAAATATTAACATCACTTGTAATAAAAAGAAGCTCCATTTCTTCACAATCATAATACATATAGGTGGATAGAAAATGGAAAATAAGCTTATTTATTACCTCATATGCTTCTGAAGCTTGGCCAAAATAAACAGTTTTGCCTCCAGAAAGCAAGTACAATTGGTCAAATAGTTCAAACACTTCACTGCTAGGCTGATGAATTGAGGCTATCACAGTTCGTCCATCCCTTGCCAAAGCACGCAATGTCTGAGTCACAAAGAAAGCTGAAGCACTGCCACAAAAAACACAATTTCAGAACATTAGAATTTAGAACAAGAAATTAATGTTTAGCAAATTAACAACAAAAAGACTAATTAGAGATGCACTAAATTGATATATTTTTTAAACTGAGATAATTATTCTATATAGGTTTTTTTATAATCATTGAAGTTGCCTTTTATAAATACAGCTAAAAGACAAGCATAAATTAGTGATAACTTCCTACAATGAAAACAGACAAAACACTATGAAGAACAAAGAATTGTATAAACTATACCTGCTTGAATAATGTGACATAGTTAAAACATGTAGGTTTCCTAATTTGATGTGTCCACGTTTCTCTAATCATAGAAAAGGATTTTACAACCTAGCTACTGATTGAACTGCTTCTTCAAATTAAGACTCTGGTCACGGTAGAACATGTTTCTTTATTACATTTTTTATTATATTTAAAAAATTCAGTTAATAAAAATTTTATTTTGTTAAATATATAACAATTACACTGTTAAGATATCATTAAAGTCTAAGAAAAATTTAAATTCATGAAATGAAGTTACAACTAAACATTCAATTCTAAGAGTACATAATTACGTAGTAATTTATTTGTCTCCTTAGCAAAAACCCATTAAATAATTGGAAAACTTTTGCAGTTGTCTATGAAGAGAAAATAAAATTTACATGATCATCTCTTTTTGACACATAATTAAAGTGTTTAATTTTTATGTATGACTGATGTGAATATTTTTTACATTGTCGACCAATTTGATTTTTAAAATTATAGTTTTTTACATTTTCAAAATTATATTTTGAAAATTATATTTTTTTACATTTTAAAATTTGATTGGTGAACAATATGCATATACTTTTCTCATATAGTAAATGTTCATCCTAAAGTGCACGAATATCTGGCAACTTAATTCAAATGTTGGTGGGAGATCACTTCAATCTTGTGGCAAACACAAGTAATAAATGCAGAAATAGTGATGTCTAACAACCTGTCAAGTCCACTTGTTGGCTCATCAAGGAAAAGCAACCTTGGCCTCATCAAGATTTCCAAGGCAATGCTAACCCTTCTCTTTTCTCCTCCACTGATCCCACGCAAGTGCCAGTTCCCAATCACTGTGTCAGCACAATCCTGAAGACCCATTTGCACTATGGTGCTCTCAACCAGAGCTCGTTTATCTGACCATGGCATCTTATCAGGCAAACGCAGACGAGCAGAATAAGCAATGGTTTCTCGGACCGTGAGAGTGCCAATCAAGTTGTCATCTTGTGTCACATAAGCCTAAGTTTGAAGCACATAAATCATAATAAGTAAACCAACCCTTTTGTGAAAATAGCATGTAAACAACATTTATAGACAAAAATAACCTAAGCTTCATGTAACTATATAGTTTTTAATTAATTATTACTAGCAAACATCATAAGAAAAATTAATTAAAGCTTACATGTGTTTTCAAATTATTGGAAATTATTGATTTTAGTCACGAGTAAATTTTTTATTTAACTTCAGTCCATATATTTACAAAATAGTCAGGTTTGAGTTCCCAAGAGGTACTAAATCAAAAATCGATGACTGAAAATCTAATTTTAAAAACTGAAAATTTAGTAAAAACGTAGTCCTCTAAAATTTATTTTTCCTTAAGTATTGGTGCTATTAAGAACACAAACATAGCTATTTTGAATATTTAAGGTCTAAAGTCATACAGAAATTTTATTAGGGACTGAAACAAAAAAAGTCCAGTAATGCAGAAACAAAAACATATTTAAGACCTTAATTAATAAAAAATTAAGTTTATTAAATAAAAATATAATATTTTATGCAATACAGCTGGATCAATCATGTTTGCTGTACACTAAAATAGTATAGACATGTAGAGTGAGACATGAAGAGAATAAAGATAAATGATATATTAATACATGATAAGAAAAGAGAGATAAAAAAAAAGTGACGTTTGTAAGTCCGGACACGGTTTTGCAATCTACCAAGCTTACTTAAAAAAATTAACTTTTTTATAAAATACTTTCTGGTTTTGAATAGCAATCAAGCTTACTCTCAAAAGTTAATAACCAAACAAAATCTAGAAAAAACTTTTGGTTGTTAGGTAAGTAACCAACCAGAGATACACTCAAAAGTTCAAAACCAAACCAAACAAAATCTAAAGGAAATATATATTGTAAAAGTAAGTGTATCTAACTCTGTTCTCTGACTAAAAAATTATTACTTATTAGATACACTGGTAAGTAAGCAATCATCTATAAGCAAAGGAGAAACAGTGGAATACTCACTGCAGTGCCAAAAGAGAGCTTGGCTTTACGACCATTGAGGAGAATAGTCCCTGAGAGGAACGCATTTGCTGCTAGACGACTAGACAGAGCATCAAGCAGAGTAGATTTCCCTGAACCAGAAGGACCCATGAGAGCAGTGAAGTTACCAGGTTCAGCATAACCAGTTAAACCCTCCAGAACATTCTGTGTCTCTCCATTGCTGAGTGTGACCATCACAGTCAGATCCTTCCATGTGAGCCTTGCTGAGACATCTCCAATGAACTCTGTGTGTGTCTTGTCCCTCCAGAGGGTCTCACTCAGAGGACTCAGCCCTGGTAAAACTGTCCCATTCCCTGTTGGCTTGCTTGCTTCTATCTCCATAGCTACTTGAGCTGCAGCTTCAGAGTTTGTCATCACTTTTTAGGCTATATGATCCAAAAAGGTTGATTTTTTTTTTGTGGGTTCTGATCGATCTCTTGTTAGAAAAAGATCAAACAGAGAAAAGGGTCACCAAAAGTGCAAAAAGGATCAGAAACTTGATTATGAAAAGTGAGACTTTAAGCTTGACCCTAATGAGAAGAACACATATAGAATGAGTATTTAAAAGGGGAAAAGGAAGAGAATGAGGAAGTTATGGAAAGGGAGGTTAGGGGGAGTTACTAAAAGGAGCAGTAGAGGAGGAAAGAAAAGTGTGAGTAGTGAAATTGGGAATGTATGATAGAAAAGTTTGATTGGAATTTTGACTGAAGAAAGATGATGATTGAAGAGGGGCTTAGTTGAGGGGGTTTAAGAGACAAGTCCCATGCAAAAAGGGTGTGTGTTACTGAGAGAGATTAATAAACTATAGAAGAATCTTAGTTTGATTGGAGAAAAGAGGCCATATATTCTGAAAACTGATGCAAGGGATGACCACAGAAACAACGCATTACATTCCTATATGACTACTACTAGTTTTACTAGTCATTGTTTGGGGGAGCTCAATTCTCGAAGGAAATTTAGAGAACAAGATGATGAGGTTTCATGTAATCAAGTAGTAGTAGTAGTAGCCAATATTAATGGGTGCGGATAGTTGTTGGTGGGTGAACATTTAATGCTAAACCGACCCTCATTTAAGCATTCTAGTGTGCGGGTGACCCCATTATGTGTGTATCTACCCATCCATTCACATTTCTTATCTTCCTTTGTGACAGCACACAAATGTGGTGTGAGTGTGTGAACATGAAGGCTAATTAATTCTTGGGATGCTATGTGGATTGTGGAGTCAGAACCAAACCTTTCTTTATGGGTAAGCAAAACTAGCAACAGTTGAGAGATGAGGTTTGATTGTTGTGAGTATAGAGGCTCTATCCACGTGAGCTTGTTGGTGGACCAATTAATAGTGAGTAGTTTGATGAATCAACGAGTTGGAATCATGTTGAATTATATTGGTTGCTACAATATGAGTTGGGAGAGGAGGATTGGACCAATTCATTTTATTTTATTTTTAAAGTCTAGGTTTGCAAGGAGTTGGGACTTGGGAGAGGAGAATTGATTAAGCTATGAATAATGGATGAGGGGAAACATTGCATTAATCTGTATATACTTCTAGAAGTAATACTACTTAACAACTAGCTATAAATAGTTGGTGGTATGGGGCATATGATTAGGTCTTATTAAAGATGATAATCATGCACTCTTACTCTCTTAGGAGGAAATTGATCAAAACTTGAATGATTTTGAAACATTGAGAGAAAAATAATAAAAATAAAAAATAAAAACTGAAACTGACTCAAACCTTGGAAATAATAACTATATATATATATGTACCGTAAGGCCTATGAGAAACAGGGATTTTTAATTATTATTTTTTTTAGAAAAAAAAAGTTTTCTAGGAGTACTTCTACCATTCAAGTGTTATATGTACCGGTGATGAGAGTATTTACTTGCTATAGCGGAAAATGTGATTTGAGGATTAAAATTTGTGTTTTAAATATTAAGTCTCCTTCTAATCTAAAATTGTAATAAAAGTCTCATCTCTTTTTTTATCCTCAAATTTCATACCTCATTGACCATCTAACCTTCAAGCTCCACTCTCCCATCTTCACCCGGTTTTCCAGTGACCACTTTTTCTACCATCATAAACCAATGGAATTACCTCCAACTCCAACCATCTTTATTCAACCTTCAAAACAGCCAACACCGCTTAAGTCATGACGCATCGCTATTTCGAGCTTCCGCCTGTGAAGCTTCGTCGCTCTGATCTATCACTCCACCATACCAGCAATCAACTCCACCATACACATTCAAACATGACCCTTTTTCCCCTTGTCGTCCAAACCCAACAACAACGTATGAGTCGTCGACTCAACCCTTCATAACCATTGACCCAACCTAGTTGTGCTACATGTAAGCCACACTGTTCCAAGCACGACGACAACCAAGCACCATTACGCCGCTCCTCTGATCATGGTGGACTTCGTTCATTTCCTTCAAGTCCTTTCTGGCTACCTCATTGCATCTTGTGTGTGATGCTGCTTTACGAAGAAAAAAAAGGCAAACTCCCTCTTGCAGCCTCCATTTAGATTTAGTTTTAGTTGGGCCTTCATTTTCTCAAGTTCGCACAACCCATAATATTCAACCACTTTTTGTTGTTAATGATGTGGTGATGGTTATATATTGGCTCCAGGTGTCTATGCAGAGGTGATGGAGCGGAGCTTGGACATTCGACGAGTAGATACGGGTGGTGTTGGCCTCGAACAAACCGAGGTGATGCGAGAGGCGGCCGGGGTGATGATGATGAAATGAGCTGGGTAAAATAGGGGTTGTCTAAATGACCCATGGTAATATTTGGGTTAATAACCCATGATTTAGGTGGATCAATCACATTTAAGATAATTAATTAAATTTTTTATATTTTATTAATCAATTTATTTAGGGTTAAATATGTTTTTGTCCCTAACTTATACACATAAATATAAAATGGTACTTGAAAAAAATATAAAGATTTTAGTTCTTGGAAATTTTATTTTTATCTAAAATGGTTCCATGTGGATTTTTTTCTTCTAGTTCGGTCCCTCAAAAATTTATTCCATCAAATTAAGTCTTTCTCCCCTCATAATTATTTATTTCAAAACCTAAAATTTCATATCTTCATCTCTAAAACCCCTCATCTTCTTCATCTTCAAAACCCAGAAACTCCATTCATCTTCCTCCTTCTTCTCCCACCAAAAAATCATCATCACCACCCAAACCCCCACCCAGAACCATCACAACCGAAATATTACCAAGTGGCCTTTGAAGCATTACTCCTTTCGAAAAGGAATTCATCACACCCTACTCTGCATTGCACATTACTTACCTTGAAATTTTTAGCTAGTACTTCCATCCTAGGCACAAATAGATTCAAAAAGCTACAACTCTAGGTCTATACATTTGATAATTAATTCATAGAGAAGGAAATGATTTCAATACCAAATCAATCGAAGCAGAGAACCACTCTGCTCACAAGTCAATTACTAATTTACAGGATCAAAAGCCAAAATTAATTCATAGAGAAGGTTAAACATTCAAGCAAATAAGTCATTTTTAGTCGTTAATACTGCTCTTTATACAAAAAAATATCTCTTACCTACTGATCAATTAAGCTCTAGCTAGATTAATTAACAGAGGAAACAACATAAACTTAGAAGAAGAAGAAGAAGAAGATGGTTTTGATGGGAGAAGGAGGAGGAAGATGAATGGAATTTCAGGGTTTTGAAGATGAAGAAGATGGAGGGGTTTTAGAGATGAAGATATGAATTTTTAGATTTTGAAATAAATAATTATGAGGGGAGAAGGACTTAATTTGATGGAATAAATTCTTGAGGGACCGAACTAGAAGTAAAAAAATCCACATGGACCCATTTTAGATTAAAAATAAAATTTTCAAGGACTAAAATCTTTATATTTTTTTCAGGTACCATTTTATATTTATGTGTATAAGTTAGGGACCAAAAACATATTTAATCCTAAATAAATTGATTAATAAAATATAAAAAATTTAATTAATTATTTTGAATATGATTGGTCCACCTAGATCATGGGTTATTTAACCCAAATATTATCATAGGTCATTTAGACAACCCGGCAAAATATGTAATAAAATAACTCATATATCAAGCTAAGTAACCGGTCATTAATCTAGATTGTTTATTAACAGACTAATATTTGCAACGACTACGAATGAGTCATGCACCATGCATCACTCTAGCGGTAATTCACCTTAATCTACGCCTTATTAGAAGTGTTAGTGGATTGGATCGAAAGTAATTTAATTTGAAGATAAAGTCATTGGGACACTCTCTTCTAATTTCTTATTTTATCATCTAACTCAATTCAATAAGAATTTGAAGTTTGATTCAATCCAATCCAATATAAAGAAATCTAAATTTCATAGTTTTTCATTTTTTAATTTAATTTTTTTCAATATATAAAAATAAAATAAAATAATTTAAACTATTAGATATATCATCCATGAGTAAAAATATAAACACTATTATTTTTTACGGAACACTATTATTTTCGATGAGTAAAATATTGTTTATGGTTGGAGTTTGGGGTGAGAATAGGTTAGGTCGAAGTAGACTTTGCTTAAATAATTTTCTTTGAGTATTTGCTAGCTCCAATGCTACAACAATTATTCGTATTGGAGCTAGCTGATGCTCAAAAAAGATCATGTTTTCAAGAATATTAGGAAATAAATGCACGAACTAGACCATGATCTTTGAGCGGGAACAAGATGTTAGAACATGGACAAGTGGTTAAATGTCTCACAGCCCAATAGGCCTTTAAATATAAAAGTATTATTATGAAATAGACATTTAAATAGATTGCAAGGCTAGATAAGACTTTCAAGCAGGTAAAACCAAACCCGAAAAAAAAGTCTATAGCAGATAACAGGTCAGATTAATTCAGGCCTTAAGATTTTTGAATAGGTCATCTAATTTAATTAAAGTCTACCTCAGCCTAGCATATTCCTTCCGTAACTCCCACCATCAAAAATATCGGTCAAAGAAAAATAAACAACTAAATAAAATATGGACGTGATTACGGATGGTAATGAGTTCAAGATCTGTTGGGTACCCACAAAAAATACTCACAATGGGTAGGATAAAATCCCGCTAGACGGGTACGAGGTTGAACATGGGTGAATACCCGCAAAAAGTAGTGGGTATGGGTGCTATAGTACCCAACACGCCTCACACCCGCACACACATATTATACTTACACATATAATTGGTGGTATCAATATCAATATCAATATCAATCAATATCAATATATATTAGAAAAGAAGAACTCCTAGCAGACTGATTTAGTGACGTGTCATTCTCACGTTAATTCTCAGTGACGTGTCATTCCCACGTTAATTCTCATAAAAAAAATCCCACGTGTCATTCTCAGGTTAATTCTCATAAAAAAAATACATTTAAAATTTGAGATTTGATTAGGATTTAAGTTGTTTATTTCTTGATTTTATCTTAATTTATTTTTGATTTATTTTTGGAGTATTAATTAATTTTTATGGTATATTTATTCAATTTTCGGATTTTTAATTAATTCAGGATTTTATGAGTTTTTATTGTGATTTACTAGATTTTGATAGTTTTTATCTATATTTATTTAGTACCTTTTAAAATTTTAGATTTGATTAGGATTTAGGTTGTTTATTTCATGATTTTATCTTAATTTATCTTATTATTTATTTTTAGAATATTAATTAATTTATTTTGATTTAAAACCAAATCATTCAAAAAATTTATTACATGCGATATATTTTTTATATCTTCAAGTTTTGGCCCTGACCTAAAATTCTAAACATCTCATGGCATCTCCATGTCGAAGGATGATACTTTCATTGGCTCACCATGCCGAGTTCACTCAGTTCTACCCACAAGCAGGGTAAGTAGTCATGGTCGTAACCCCCAAGTTTGTTTACTCAATAAAGTTTTGTTCTTTTTACCAAAAAAATTGTGCGTTTTTTCGTTTGTTGTGTTTTGTGTAGGTGGGTTGGAGCATGATCAATGGAGATCTTGGAGAGCGTGAAGGTGTGTATTACTAAGGCTTGGACAAGGCTAATGATTTCAATTCTTTTCAATCAATATCCATTGAGATCCAAATTCCATACGGTCTCATATTCATGTTGAGCACCTCCCTAGCTAACACATAAGGGGACATAAATAGCACCACTGAGTATAATTCCTTTTGCAAAGAAAACTTCGCAATATGAACAAGAGTAACAAGGGAGTGAGTGACATGAGGCAACCAACCAAATAACAGGGATGATTTAACATCAGGCAAGTAGGTGTCCATTAGGACCTCTCTAGGATGTTTGTTCAATACTTTTTATTTGAGTATTCAAGCAAGGTGGGTGTCCATTAGGACATCTCTAGGATGTTTGTTCAATACCTTTTTATTTGAGTATGCAAGTGTCAAAATTTATAGCCTAACATGTTGATTTCTTTTGTTTGTTGGCCTAAACTATTTATATTTTAAAAAGAAACAAAAAGGCTCGAATGTAGGATGGGGTGGTCAACTGCGGCTTTTCCTTTGAAGATCATCCCGCACTGACGGCAGTTGCAAACATTGTCATGTCCTCCAAGGATCACGATTCTCTCTTCAGTGGTGGCGGTATCAGGTTGCTATTTAGATTGCTTGATTCTGCGCTATTCTTTCTCTTCATTCTGTTTTCTATTCATTTCTGGATGTTTGAATCATTGAATTGATAATTGAAATGATTCTTACGGTGGTTAGGAAATTAAGATAGCTGATTCTTGAAATTGGTTTCTGAATTGCATTGTGAATTTTCAATGTCATCATTTAGTCAGCCAATATATAATTATGTGTTATGATACGACTATGTATACTTTGATATTTTTGTGAATTATGTACTTATATGTTAGGCTTAATACATTAGAAGGCCCCTGAATTTGTAAAAGGAATCACTTCCAGGGCCTGGAAAATTTTCGCATCAAATTGGGTCCCTAAGAAATTTTTTAATTCAATTAAGGCCAAATGCTGTCAGACCTCAATTTTGTCCAAGTCATCAATTACACGTGGCTTTTATAATTATTTTTTAATTAAAAAAATATAAAACTTTATTTTTTTAATTCCAACTCATTTATTTAAGTAGAAAAAAATTGAAAAACTTAATAAATCCCTAATTTAAATAAAATCCCTTAACATGAAACCAGAACCTGCAATCATCAAGAAGGACCCAGAACAACAAAACCAGAACATGAAACCATTCAAAACACAACTTAGCCACTCTTTCAAAGAGAGCAACCAGAATAGCAGCAGGGGAGCAAACCGTAACACCTTCTCACAACTACAGAACCAGCAAGTTCAACAAGGCAGAAGCATAAAGCAATCCAGAACCTCAAAATACCATTAAAAGCCAGTTTTCAACCACAATCACACAGTAGTCATCAACCTGATATATTCTCCAAAAAAACCCCATAAAACATCAAACCTGTTGCATCCAGCTTTGGCTAAATTGTCAAAAAGGAAAATAAGGAGTGAAGGAATGGCGCAAAGAAGCATTGATGACTCCGCTGCACTTTCCTCACCTCAGTACCAAATCTACAAAAAGGCAAGATCTTCAATGACCCATTAACCCAAACAATCTCAAAATCCAGAATTTAGCTACACCCACTTCTCAAAATCCTTCCTGTTTGTGCAGCCCAGAAGCACCCCCACCGAACTCGTACCAGCAAACCACACCAACCTCAACCCATCCCCACCGCAACCCACAACCACAAATCAACCCCCACCCCCGATCTGAAAGATGAAGATGAAGGGACCATCAAAACGAGATCCAGATCGAGAGGGAGACAAAGGCCAGCGGAGATTGACCTAGAGTAGTTGAGGAGGAGTATGAGGTGAGGGAGGGGAGGAGGATTTAGATCTGTATCTGGTGGTTTGGGTGTGGTGAAGAAGGTGCGGTAGGGGGAGGATGATGTAGGTCTGACGTTGGTGGTGGCTGTGGCGGCGGCGGTGGTGAGAGGGAAGAAGATAGTGGTACGATGGAGGTTGATGGAGAAGATGAAATTTCATAGGACTGAAAGGGTAACCTACAGATCTGGAGATGAAGAATGGATGATGAAGAAGATGGGTGAAGGATTTAATTAGGAATTAGTTTATTAGTGATTTAATTTAATTTAGTAATTAAAGTTTTTTTGTATTAGAGGATGAAGATACAAATTAAGATTAGATTAGGTTTTTTAATTAGATTTAGGTTTTTATTTACATTAGAGATTTTATTAAGTTTTTTATTTTTTATTTATGCTTTAATATATGAGTTGGATTTAAAAAGTTAAGTTCTAGAATTTTTTCAATTAAAAAAAAATTAAAATGCCACGTGGAAAAGCTGAGTAGGCTAAAATTGAAGCCACTTCAGCATCAGACACACTTTGGCCTTAATTGAATTAAAAAAAAATTCTTAGGGACCCAATTTGATGCGAAAATTTTACAGGCCCTGGAATTGATTCCCTTTACAATTTCAGGGGCCTTCTGATGTATTAAGCCTATATGTTAGGATTCACTGTTACTGTACTCCTCGGGAACTATCAAATATGTGAGGTATGTGGAAAGGTAGTGTGATTCATTTCACCTTGCAATTTAGATTTTTTTCATAGCTTTGGTGGGATTCTTCTACAACTGAATACCTATAGGTTAGTGTTAATTTGGAATTGCCAAAACCTGTTGCTAGGTTGTATTTTTTTTCTCTTCTGGAATGGTGAACTTTCTTTAGAATTTTATGGTCCCTTATTTGCTTAAGTTAAATCATGAGAACATTTATTTGTTTGCATATGAACTTTTTGTTGTATATTTTATTAATATTTCAAAAGATTTAAAGTGAATTTAAATTAAAAATATTTATCTATTTATGATTGGAATCCCGTTTATGTTTACAATTAAAATATTTATTACATGGTCAATATGTTACCATTCAATATTTCTCTCTCTGTTCTTGCATCAGTTTTCTTTGTGCCAAACGTTACCTTTCCACTCATAATGTAAATGGTAAAAGGTTTTCAATTCCTGTGAAAAACATACCGTCAGTCCACCAGCACCTTTCATAAGTTCTAAACCCTAAAGTTACATATTCCCTTAAGAGTGTTAATTAATTTTTATCATATTTTTATTGAATTATCAGATTTCTATTTAATTCAGGATTTTATGAGTTTTTATTGTGATTTGCTAAACTTTTGTAGTTTTTATCTATCTTTAATTAGTACCTTTTTAAATTTTAGATTTGATTATGATTTAGGTTGTTTATTTCTTGATTTTATATTTGGTCTTTTATTTTATTTTTAATTTATTTTGAGAGTATTAATTAATTTTTATGGTGTCTTTATTGAATTTTAGGACTTTATTTAAGTTATGATTTTATAAGTTTTTATTGTGATTTGCTAGATTTTGATGGTTTTTATCTATCTTCAATTATTCTCTTTTTAAATTTTAGATTTGATTAGGATTTATGTTGTTTATTTCTTGATTTTTCCTTACTTTATCTTATTTTTATTTAATGTTAATTCCAGGAAAAGGGAGTTGATCTGGTGCTGAGGGTCCACAGAGCTACCATGGAGACGCAGAGATTTGACGGTTGCTAGGTGAACTTGGCAGAGTTTTTCATTAGTTGCGGACTAGAGCTTATAGGTTACTACCTGGACTGGGCGAGCCCCTAGAGGGGCAACGCCCAGCATGTATCCCGCCCTGAGGCGGGGCCCTGGCCTTCAGATGGGCCTTGACCTCGGAGGCCCAATTGGCCCAATAGGTAGTACCCAAGCTCTATAAATAGGAGGTAGTTATCAAGTGTAGGGGACTTTTTGGCTCATTTGATGAAATAACACTCGAAATTCAGCACTCTCTCTCATTTTGATTCTCTCTTAGCACAATCCCTCTACCTCTAGGTACTATACCTCTCTTCAATGTTCATTCCCAGAACATTTGGCGCCGTCTGTGGGGACTGTAAACTCTCTACTCCCATTCACGTGGATTGATTGTGCATGAAGTTACCTTTGATTGTGATTAGGCAATTCTCTGGTTTTCTGATTTTGATTCTGTGATTAGTGGTTGGTTTTCCGATCGAGATTGGTATGCGCAGCATTGGCAACATCCAGCAGCGGAATGAGCATCTACAGGCTCAGTTAGATTTCTACCGCCGCGTGCAGCGAGATGATGGAAGCAGAGAAGCAGATTCCGTGGCTGAGTTCCGTCCGTTCTCGGAAGATGTCGAGAGTGTGGCGATTCTGGATAACATGAAAACGTTAGTTCTGGATTCTTACAGCGGAGATTCCGATCCGAAGGATCATCTTCTGTATTTTAATACGAAGATGGTGATAATTGCGGCGTCAGATGCGGTGAAGTGCAGGATGTTTCCATCGACGTTCAAATCGACGGCGATGGCGTGGTTCACAACTTTGCCGCGCGGATCGATTTCAAATTTCAGAGACTTCTCATCCAAGTTTCTAGTGCAATTCTCGGCGAATAAGAATCAGCCGGTGACGATCAACGACCTATATAATATTCGCCAGCAAGAAGGAGAATCACTGAAAGAGTACATGGCAAGGTACAGCGCAGCGTCGGTCAAGGTTGAGGACGAGGAGCCTCGAGCTTGTGCTTTAGCATTTAAAAACGGTTTGCTACCGGGAGGGTTGAACAGCAAATTGACACGTAAGCCTGCGCGTTCGATGGAGGAGATGCGTGTTCGCGCCAGCACTTATATTCTTGATGAGGAGGACGACGCTTTCAAAAGAAAGCGCGCGAAGTTGGAAAAGGGCGACACGTCGCCCAAGCAGCGATAAAGGGAGGAGTTTCAGATCGGTGGCAAGGCGGAGGGGAAAGAACAAGGTGCGTTCACGAGAGAATGACAGATCGAGATTCTTCAAGGCGCATCCAGCGATGGAGATCGGAGCAACACGGTTCAGACCGACAATGAAGAACGTCAACAGAGGTGAAGCTTCAAATCGAGGAAGCATGTAGGCAAGGGAGAGCAGATCGGTAATGACGAAGAAAAGAACAAAGGCGAGGAATCTGTCCAGAGCACAATACATGAGGAGCAGAGCCAATCCCGAGACGTTGGAATTCTGGCGGGCACGTTTTTGCTTTGGCGGGCACGTGTTGAAGTTAGGCGGTGAGCAAATTCTGGTGAGCACGTGTTGGCTTTGGCGAGCACGTTTTGAAGGTAGGCGGCGAGCTAGTGTTGTTGGCGATGGAGTTCGACGGCGAGAGAATGTCGTTGGCGTTGGAATCTAGCAAGCACGTTTTACTCCGGCGGCGGAATTCTGGTGGGCACGTTTTGTTTTGGCCATGGAAGTTTGGCGAGTAAAGCGTTGCTATGGTTAAGATCGCTGGCCAACAAATTTTCCAATTCCTTCAAACTTTTCCTCCATCTTTCATTTGATTCCCTTCTCAGTTGTTGTATTTCCTAATTTTCTTATTTTGAAGTTGATATTAGAAGTTATATTGTCTTCACTGGTTTTGATTCAGACAGAGGGGAGCAAATCGGATCAAAGAGAAGGAGTGGGTGAATTGAGGCACACCATTAAAGTTTTGTGAAACTTGGAAGACTCTTCCATAAGCGGTTTGTTATTGGGTGGGACAAGCTCCTGATGGCGCGATTTAGTTACAAAGTGAAACAAGTTTCACGATGAACTAAATTAGCCCCGGAAAAGCCCACGTAACAACCGGATTCATTGGCGATGTGTGGGGTACAAATTGCCCATTCTACTGAGCACCGCTTTGGTAATCCAACTGGCCATTGGAACCCAAAGCACTTTGAGTCCCGAAATGGGACGATCACACCAAGGGTGGCGACCTACCGCTAGGGTGGTGACCTCATGCCAAAGGGTGGCGACCAAACGCTATGGGTGGCGACCTGTAAGACTCAGTTTTTAGACACACAAAAGTCGCCAAAAGGGTGGCGACCTCACGCTAAGGGTGGCGACCTACCGCAAGAGGGTCGCGACCCACCGCCAAAAATGAGGGTAGCGACCTACCGCAAAATGGTGGCGGCCTTACGCTGAGAGTGGCGAGCAAGTCAAACTAATTTCTTATAAGGCTAAAGCAAGATGGTGATGGCGATGCGGCAAGTGAGGACACTCCTACTCCTCATGACTTGGACACAGAGTCTGGTGGACTTGTAGACTATGGCGAGTGAAGGAGCATGCGTGCTGGGCGGATCTTCTCCTAGGGACGATGCGGCGGCGACTTCAGCTTGAAGACACATTGTGCTCTCATGCTTCGAGCTCGGTGTCTTGTGGACTGGTTGAGTCCCTTCGCCATATTAGGGGGCTCGCCCAGGAAGCAACTTGATCCATGAAGATGCTACGAGGGGCGGATGCGGGGGAGATTGGCGGGAGACCATGTCATCAGGCGAGCCGGCTTCTATTCAGCGAGTCACGTCATATAAGGCGGGCCACCACGACTCCTTAATCTTGTAGGCGTTTGTACACCATCTTTCTAGGTCCCGCGTCAATCGGAGATTCATGTTTTTGCGTATTTCCTTGCGCTATTGGCGGTTTGTGTTTCATTTGGCTACACGCTTTATACATCCTTTGTTGATCCCGCCAAGTAGCGTGGCTAGGTGATCTTCTAGGCGGGGAAGCTATTGCAACTAGAAACTTGGGAATAGTTCCTGCGCGTTGGTCGAAACTGCCAGCCGAGGAACGCCGTACCAAGTGGAAAGTGGCAACGGGCGACTTGCTAGGGGAATCACAAGGGGACAGAGATTGACGGTCACAGTTTGGAGACACACTTCGCTCTCCTGCTTCGAGCTTGTGGACTTGCGGACCAAGGGCGCTCGCCCTTCATCTTTTGACTGTCAAACCCAATTGTTATTGTTTGTGGGAAAGCGCGAAAAGCCTCGCCACTATAAAGATCGAACACCATCGCCTGACAGGTGACACCAACAACAAAGTTCAGTCGCTCGCCGGGGTTACCGCCAGTCAATGATTGAATGATCAGCACATGACCCATGCCTGCCACCTTTTCCACCGACGAACGATCATACACCTGCTCCAACTTATCGCCAATACGAAGTAATCGTTCTCGCCGCTTGTGGACTAGTGGACTTGCCAGCTCGGGTTGCTCGTCAAGTCAGTGGACTGGGTAACTGAAAATGACAGTTTCCTTTTGCTCACGCCATGTTGGCGATATAGTTTACTTCTCTTTTCTCAAGCCATGTTGGCAGTGCAGATTCTGGTGTACTGTAAGACATATGTAAAAGCATTTAAAAGACACCCTTAGCTCTCGTACCTCGAGCTCGGTGTCTTGTGGACTAGTGGACTGGGCGAGCCCCTAGAGGGGCAACGCCCAGCATGTATCCCGCCCTGAGGCGGGGCCCTGGCCTTCAGATGGGCCTTGACCTCGGAGGCCCAATTGGCCCAATAGGTAGTACCCAAGCTCTATAAATAGGAGGTAGTTATCAAGTGTAGGGGACTTTTTGGCTCATTTGATGAAATAACACTCGAAATTCAGCACTCTCTCTCATTTTGATTCTCTCTTAGCACAATCCCTCTACCTCTAGGTACTATACCTCTCTTCAATGTTCATTCCCAGAACACTACCAATAAGATTTGATGTACATTTATGGAGGGTGAAAGGATATTACTCCAGCAAATCAGCCATTATTAATGTGATTGCAGCCATTATTAATTTTAAAATCTTATTTTTAACTATAGAGATTTCTTTATGTATATGTAACGTGAGATTTTATTTTATATAAAAACTATCATTGTAAAATCTTCTTTTTAACACTATAGATTTCTTTATGTATATGTAACGTGAGATTTTGTAAGACCCCAAGGATTTCTCTATACAGTTAACTTCTTTATTTCTCTGATGAATGAGAATTCATTTAGTAAGATGATTTGCATTTAAGGCTGCTCTGAAATCTAAAAGCTATTGTTGTTTGTATTTGGGTATAATTTTCAGTTAATATGTTTTAATTTTAAACTACAACAATGCTACCTACGTGAGATTTTGTTTTATATAAAAGGTATCATCATATTTTTTTAAACAATCATTATATTCTAAACTAATTGATTGATATTACGTTAAATTTCAAATAAAATCAAATGGGATACCATTCGAATTCATTCAATTATAAATGAAGAGGAGAAATTTCTACACCTAAAATTCATTTGCAAAACAAATCTATCTTGGCTAATTTGAAAATTTTAAATCTATATTAAAAGTATCATTATTAAATTTATAAGATTTTGTTTCTTTGATAAATGAGAATCCATTGAGTAAGATGATTTGCATCTAAGTCTGCTCTGATACCTAAAAGCGGCTGTTGTTTGTATTTGCGTATAATTTTCAATTGATATGTTTTAATTTTAAACTACTATAATGCTATCTACGTGAGATTTTGTTTTATATAAAAAGTATCATTTATACTTTTTTTATACAATCATTATAATCTAAACTAATTAATTGATATTATTTTAATAGAAAAAATTTAATATAATTAACTTTAGTATTGTTTTCAAAATTTTAAGAGTGTAAATTTATATATGTATAAAACTATAATAATTTGATAGTAAGAAAAGTACGAGGAATACAAAATATTAATACATATGTACTATAAAATTATTACCTAAATTTATTAGTGCTAATAAATTAGAGTTAAAAAAAATAAAATTCATTTTTCTATAACTTAAGTGTATTTTTAATAATTTAAACAATAATTATATATTTATGTATTGTTATATATCTAAAACACAAAAGCATTACCCTTTATGCAACACGAGTATATATCTTCACAATCAAAATTCAGTTATAACTCACATATGCAAAACTTAAAGCTTTTGGCTTATTAACTTACGTGTTTTTCAAAATTTGTGCTCTTTAAATATCTACATCTTTATTATAATTGTTCTTACATTCTTAGTATCTTAAATATTTTATAATTTAAAATATCAATCGATGTATCAAATACAATAGACATATTCCCCGTGCAACGCGCGGGTAAAAAAACACTAGTATATATTAATATACTTAAAATATAACTTTATAACTTCTACTGAAAGAATGTAAGTGAAACTTTATTATGGTTGCTAATTTAGTTTCACTTATTTTTAAAGTAAGTTAGTAACCTATAATTTTTGGAGTTTATTAGCAAATCTAAAATTATATATTTAGAGTTAACTTTCTTGTTTATTCTTTTTTTTTTAAAGAAAAACTTATTTGAATGATTTTACCTTGTTAAATATATGGATAACCTTTCTATTTTTAATTAACGCTTATAATAGCTATTATGTTTTAGTTTTCTATTGAAAAAGTGTGAAAGTTACATTTTGGTTAGCTAAATTGCGAGTAAAGGGTACTGGTATGAACACATAGGTCCCCAAAAGGTACGGGTATGGGCAATCATGTTGCTATCCACGCGGGTATCGAAACGGGTACGGATACTCTTAAAAATGTTGATATAGGGATGAGTACTATAATACCCTACCCAAACTTTACCAATTGTCATCCCCGGACGTGATTTGTTTTTGTTAAAAAAGAAATTGAATCCCAAATGTATTAGTGTACTGGTTTGAACTGTTGTCTGGGCTTGTAACAACCATAAGAAGAAGAAAAAACTATTGTATGGGCTCCTTTATGCATGGAGCAAGAAACACCCATTCTTTATTTCAACAACGTCCATGCGCGCAAGCAACCCATGTTGCCGCACTCTGTTGTGGATTTCCAAGGCTTGTTGGCCCTTGGGTGTGGGCTTCCTTTTCCTTTGAGGTTGCATTCGAGACCCAAGAAAACGTTTACTAAAACCAGATAACAATATTAAAGAAAAAAAAAACAATATTAAAGAAAAGAAAATAATATTTGCTCTGCGTGTTATTTCATAAAAAAGGTAAAATATATTTTTGGTCTATCATATTTATACATCTTTTTATTTTTCGATGTATAAAAAAAGATTTATACATCTTTTTGCCTCTTATCTGTTTCTGATTTCAATGTTTTACAATTGGCCTTTTATTATTAATTCATCAGCAGCCACTCCCCACTATTTGTTGAATCAAATAATATGCAATTTCAAAAAAAAAATTAATAATAATATGCAAATAATGTGGTGGTTAATCGTGACCCCAAGATTGGTGGTTCAGGTGGCTCACCGGTACCTATGGTGAGAAGAAATTGTTGGGAATAGAGTGGCGCAACAGAAAAATTAGGAGCACAAAATTTTTTATTCACTTGCGAGAACTTAGACAAAATAACTTCCGAATAAATCAAACTTTCAACTGTAACAATAATATATATCAATAAAATAAATAGAGATACGAAAATTTTAACGTGAAAAACTCCTCTCAAATTGAGAGAACAAAAACCACGGGCACGAGTCAGAAAGTAATCCACTATAGAAAAATAATGGATACAAAATAATGTCTCACGACATAAAAAGTTTCACCAAAAAGGTAGAAATAAAACCCCTAAACAAAATAGGGAAAAACTACACCAAAAAAAAAGGTGAAAATATGACACAGCAAAAAACCTACAGCAAAAGGGCAAACCACCCAAACAGTACAGAAGATAAAATCTCAAATAAAAAAAGGTTAAAATAAAGAGCTCACAGACAGGAAAAAATATTAAATTTCCAACCAAAACGGAGAACAAATGATGTACCAACAATATCTCATAGTGACTTTAAAGCTTCTTCTCAACAAAAGTTGTCGTGATCTTCAACGTGAAACAATAACACGTTACATGGTGCTGAGTCAAGCTTCAAAATAAATCACCCCGAAAAGAATCAGAGCTCTGATACCACTATTGGGCCAAAGAAAGGGTCAAACAAAGGAGATGGTTTAAAAATCGGGGGATAAAACTCTACATTGGGCTTTAAAGAGCAAACCACAAGTGGACCAAACACTACTTTTCACCCAAAACCTTAAGGTAATGAGTGTATGAATTCTCACACTTATAAACTACTCAAACTTATCATTATCTTCCAATGTGAGACTTACTCGAACTTGATACACAACAATCTCCGCCTCAAGTGTTAGTCCATCTCAAATGAAAGTTGGGCTTTTACTCAAACGGAACCTCGGTGGCCCATGGTCAAACAATCAGGCTCTGATACCACTATTGGGAACTAGAGTGGCGCAGCGAAAAAAATAGGAGCACAAAAACTCATATTCACTTGTGAGAACTTGGACAAAATAACTTCCGAGTAAATCTAACTCCCAACGGTAACAATAATAGATAACAATAAAATAAATAGAGAAACATGAAATTTTTAACATGAAAAACTTCCATCAAATCGAGAAAATAAAAAACACGGGCATGCATGAGGCAGAAAGTAATCAACTATGAAAATATAATGGTTACAAAATAATGTCCCATGACATCAAAAACTTCACCAAAAAGGTGGAAATAAAACCCTCAAATAAAAAGAGAAAAACTACATCATAGAATGGTGGAAATATGACACAGTAAAACACCCACAACAAACGGGTAAACCACCATAAAAGTAGAGAAGATAAAATCCCAAATAAAAAGAGTTAAAAGAAAGAGCTCACAGACAGGAAAGACATACTAAAGTTCCAACCAAAACGGAGAACAAATATTGTACCGGCAATATTGGTCATTGACTCAAAGGCTTCTTCTCAAAAAAAGTTGTCTTGGCCTTCAACGTGACACAATTTCACGTTACATGGTGCTCTGTCAAACTTCAAAATAAGGGTTTCACCCTTTTAAATAAATCACATGGGCTAAAGCCCATTAAACATTTTTTTCCTTCCTCTTCAAAATTAAATTGAGCCCAGTTAGGAGAGACAAGACAACCCAACAGAAATGGTAGTGACAAGAAAGAGGAGGAGAGGAAGAAGAGAAAGAGGAAGAGAGAGAGGCGGAGAAATATTAAATTTGATGAAAAGTATTTTAGGGATTAAAATAGATGTGAGAAATCCAGGTGGTAGTCTACGTGGATTGATTATTGATAAATAAAAATGAGCTTTCTAAGGTTAGAGTAACAATTTTAAATCAAACAAAAATTTTGAGAAACACAAAAAGAAATTTTTTCAGGTACCATTTTCAATTCGAATGTACAAATTAGAGATTAAAAACATATTTAAAAAATAAAAAACAATTTACCCATCCGAAACAAACATGAATGAACTTATTTCGTTGAACTAATTTTAGAGTACGCTAGATTAGACATTTAAAATAACTCAAACCTCATTTTACTAGGTGTGAGCTTTTTTTACTAGTTAATAAGCTCTTAAAAGTGATTAATTGGCTGGAAAAAAATTGATTCATCATTTGATCTTTGACTATGCATGATTTTTTGTTATAGGTAACATGATACCCACTATTGTACAATTGATTTGTGTTATGTTTTGAACTATTTTTTATAAGCCAATTAAAATATATAAAGTGAAGTATAATAATTTAACATACAACACATCATCAATAGAAAGAAGAGAGTGTTTAACAATTTTACCTATACCACAAATGAAGCCTCTCTGATTTCCCTCAAACTTGATTGTAAACATCCATTGTTCTTTGACCAAAAAAAAAAAAAAAACATCCATTGTTCGGGTACAATGATGAGAGTTTCCTTCATCTTGTTAAGCACATCTGCAGCATGAATAATCAAGTGCTTACGTACCTAAATGGGTTTGGGTCCTCTCTTATTTGTTCTATATGATATAGGATCTCATCTTCTATTAATAGAACACTTTTAACTTTTAAGAGGTGTATGTTCAGATGTTCTATACAGAGAACTTGAGGTAGAATAAATTAAAGTAATTTATTATCATTTTCATGACCTTCATAACCAAGTAAAAGGTTCAAGTGACATGACCTTTTCGTAAATTTGGCTAAGTCATTGGTGAAGATCTTCACTTTCTTTTGAAGTTTTTGAACTTCATTCAAAGTGTTGGTATATTATTTTCTTAAGATGTTCAACCTTCAAAACAAGGTCGCTCTTTTCATCACAAAGAGTGTTGTGTCTTTTTGGACCGGGCGAGCCCCTAGAGGGGCAACGCCTAGCATGTAGCCCGCCCCGGGGCAGGGCCCTAACCTTAAGATGGGCCTTGGCTTCGAAGGCCCAATTGGCCCAAGAGATAGTGCCCAAACTCTATAAATAGGGGGGAGTTACCAATTGTGGAGGACCTTGGCTCATTTGATGAAATCATACATGAAATTCAGCATTCTCTCTCTCATTCTCATTCTCTCTCTAGCACAATTCTCCACTCTCTAGGTACTATACCTTTCTTCAATGTTCATTGCTAGAACATTTGGCGCCGTCTGTGGGGACTGTAAACTTTTTACTCCCATTCACGTGGATTGATTGTGCAGGAAGTTATCTCTGTTGGTGATTAGGCAATTCTCTGGTCTTTTGATTTTGATTCTGTAACCGGTGTTCGTTTTCCGATCGAGTTGCATCGTTCTTGGTTTGGATGGAGACTCGACGCAGGAGGCAGCATCATTCACCAGTGCGACAGCGAATTTCGCCGCCTCGGCGGCCTCATCGTGTGATCCTGGATTCTCCGGTACGAACGGCGGGAGTACAGTCGCCTTCTCCTCCTCCGTCACCACCACCTCCTCCATCGCCTTCACAGGTTGGATCTCTGGAGCGCTCACCAGAGAATTCACCTGCTCCGGAGCAACAACCAGCGGTGACACAGGAGCAATGGCGCCATCTGATGCGCAGCATTGGCAACATCCAACAGAGGAATGAGCATCTACAGGCTCAGTTGGATTTCTACCGTCGCGAGCAACGGGACGATGGAAGCAGAGAAGCAGATTCCGTGGCTGAGTTCCGTCCGTTCTCGGAGGATGTTGAGAGTGTGGCGATTCCGGATAATATGAAAACGTTAGTTCTGGGTTCTTACAGCGGAGATTCCGATCCGAAGGATCATCTTCTGTATTTCAATACGAAGATGGTGATAATTGCGGCGTCAGATGCGGTGAAGTGCAGGATGTTTCCATCGACATTCAAATCGACGGCGATGGCGTGGTTCACAACTTTGCCGCGCGGATCGATTTCAAGTTTCAGAGACTTCTCATCCAAGTTTCTAGTGCAATTCTCGGCGAATAAGAATCAGCCGGTGACGATCAATGACCTATATAATATTCGCCAGCAAGAAGGAGAGTCACTGAAAGAGTACATGGCAAGGTACAGCGCAGCGTCGGTCAAGGTTGAGGACGAGGAGCCTCGAGCTTGTGCTCTAGCATTTAAAAACGGTTTGCTACCGGGAGGGTTGAACAGCAAATTGACACGTAAGCCGGCGCGTTCGATGGAGGAGATGCGTGCTCACGCCAGCACTTATATTCTTGATGAGGAGGACGACGCTTTCAAAAGAAAGCGCGCGAAGTTGGAAAAGGGCGACACGTCGCCCAAGCGTGCGAAAAAAGATAAGAATGGCGAAGATAAGGGGGATGGCAAGCAGCAAAGGCAAGATAAAGGGAAGGCGGCATTGAGGCCGACCAAGGAGCAGTTGTATCCACGGCGTGATGATTATGAACAACGCCGGCCATGGCAATCCAAGTCCCATCGCCAGCGGGAGGAAGCTGACATGGTAATGAATACTGAATTAACGGATATGCTCAGCGGGGCGAGGGGCGCAAATCTAGTGGATGAGCCAGAGGCCCCTAAGTATCAATCACGGGACGCCAATCCCAAGAAGTGGTGTGAATTCCATCGGTCCACCGGGCACGGCACAGACGACTGCTGGACTTTGCAGCGGGAAATTGATAAGTTGATTCGGGCGGGATATCAAGGAAATCGCCAAGGCCAGTGGCGCAACAACGGCGATCACAACAAAACGCATAAGCGAGAAGAGGAGCGAGTGGACACTAAGGGCAAGAAAAAGCAAGAATCAGCGGCTATCGCCACAAGAGGAGCTGATGACACGTTCGCTCAACACTCAGGACCGCCCGTCGGGACCATAAACACCATCGCTGGGGGATTTGGCGGCGGTGGCGACACCCATGCGGCGCGGAAACGCCATGTTCGTGCGGTTAATTCTGTTCATGAGGTCGCTTTTGGATTCGTACACCCTGACATAACAATCTCGATGGCAGACTTTGAGGGGATAAAGCCTCATAAGGATGACCCGATCGTAGTGCAGTTAAGGATGAACAGTTTCAACGTTAGAAGGGTACTCCTGGATCAGGGTAGTTCGGCTGATATTATCTATGGTGATGCATTCGACAAGTTGGGACTAACTGACAATGATCTGACTCCATATGCGGGAACCTTGGTAGGTTTCGCGGGGGAGCAAGTAATGGTGCGAGGATACATTGATCTAGACACAATATTCGGGGAAGATGAGTGTGCCAGGGTTTTGAAGGTAAGGTATCTGGTTCTCCAGGTGGTGGCATCTTACAATGTCATTATTGGGCGAAATACATTGAATCGCCTTTGTGCTGTAATTTCAACAGCCCATTTGGCGGTCAAGTATCCGCTAAGCAGTGGAAAGGTTGGAAAGCTGAAGGTGGACCAGAAGATGGCGATGGAGTGTTACAATAATTGCCTTAACTTGTACGGCAAGAAGAGTGCGTTGGTCGGTCATAGATGTTATGAAATTGAAGCTTCGGATGAAAATCTTGACCCACGTGGCGAGGGGCGGGTAAACAGGCCCACGCCAATTGAGGACACGAAGGCGCTGAAGTTTGGCGATCGCACTTTGAAGATTGGGACCAGACTGACGGAAGAGCAGGAGACGCGCCTGACAAAGCTGCTTGGGGAGAACTTAGATTTGTTTGCTTGGAGCTGCAAAGACATGCCTGGAATTGATCCAAACTTCATCTGTCATCGATTAGCATTGAATCCAAGTGTCAAGCCAGTTTCACAACTCAGGCGGCGCTTGGGAGGAGACAAGGGAAAGGCGGTTCAACAGGAAGTTGACAAGTTGCTGGCGGCAGAGTTCATCAGGGAAGTGAAGTATCCGACGTGGTTGGCGAACGTTGTAATGGTGAAGAAGGCGAACGGGAAGTGGCGAATGTGTGTAGATTACACAGATTTAAACAAAGCATGTCCAAAAGATTCGTATCCCCTTCCCAGCATTGATAGCCTCGTTGATGGTGCCTCGGGCAACGAACTGCTTAGCTTGATGGATGCTTATTCTGGCTATCATCAAATCCGCATGCACCCGGCAGACGAGGACAAAACGGCTTTCATGACCGCCAGAGTCAATTATTGCTATCGCACCATGCCGTTTGGACTAAAGAACGCTGGGGCGACCTACCAAAGATTGATGGATAGGGTTTTTGCTGGGCAGGTGGGGAGAAACATGGAAGTTTACGTCGATGATATGATCGTTAAGTCAGTACGTGGTTTGGATCATCATCAAGATCTGGAAGAAGCGTTCGGCGAGATCAGGAAGCACAATATGCGCCTTAACCCGGAGAAGTGCTCTTTTGGTGTTCAGGGTGGCAAGTTTCTGGGATTCATGATCACATCCAGGGGAATAGAGATAAACCCGGACAAATGCAAGGCGATTCAGCAGATGAAAAGTCCCTCTAATGTGAAAGAAGTCCAACGTTTAACCGGGCGAATAACAGCTCTATCTCGTTTTCTCCCTAAGTCTGGCGATAGATCTTTCCCATTTTTCAAGTGTCTTCGAAAAAATGCTGCATTCGAGTGGACGGCGGAGTGTGAGGAAGCTTTTGTTCGCCTCAAAGAACTCCTGTCATCACCGCCGATTTTGTCAAAACCAATGCAGGGGCACCCGCTGCACTTGTATTTTGCTGTGAGTGATTGTGCTCTGAGTTCTGTGATATTGCAGGAGGTGGATGGCGAACATCGAGTCATTTATTTCGTTAGCCACACACTCCAGGGCGCAGAGGTCAGATACCAGAAAATCGAGAAGGCAGCATTGGCGGTCCTCGTCACCGCCCGGCGGTTAAGACCTTACTTTCAGAGTTTTCCAGTAAGGGTGCGAACGGATTTACCCCTGAGACAAGTGTTGCAAAAACCGGATTTGTCAGGCAGATTGGTCGCCTGGTCGGTTGAATTGTCCGAATATGGTTTGCAATATGATAAACGAGGCAAGGTTGGCGCACAGTCGCTGGCTGATTTTGTGGTGGAATTGACCCCAGATCGGTTTGAAAGAGTAGACACTCAGTGGACTCTCTTTGTAGATGGATCCTCCAATAGCAGTGGCAGTGGCGCTGGAGTAACGGTTGAAGGACCAGGAGATCTAGTACTGGAACAATCGCTGAAATTCGAGTTCAAGGCCACAAACAACCAGGCAGAGTATGAGGCTCTCATCGCCGGGTTGAAGTTGGCGCGTGAAGTAAAGATTGGAAGCTTGTTGATAAGAACGGACTCGTAGTTGGTGGAGAACCAAGTGAAGGGCACTTTCCAGGTCAAAGATCCTAATCTGATCAAGTACCTAGAGCGAGTGCGATATTTGATGACACTTTTTCAAGAGGTTGTGGTGGAATATGTTCCTTGGACTGAAAACCAGCGGGCGGACGCGTTGGCCAAATTGGCGAGCACGCGGAAGCCCGGCAACAATAGAAGTGTGATTCAGGAAACGCTGGCGTTCCCCAGCATTGAAGGCGAGCTCATGGCATGCGTGGACAGGGGAGGGACGTGGATGGGACCTATATTGTCCATCTTAGCGGGGGACCCAGCGGAAGTGGAGCAATGGACGAAGGAACAACGGCGAGAGGCGAGCCACTATACTCTCATCGACGGACATTTGTATCGCCGTGGTTTTTCGGCGCCATTGTTAAAATGCATACTGCCGGAAAAATACGAGGCGATAATGTCTGAGGTACACGAGGGAGTGTGCGCAAGCCACATTGGGGGGAGATCTTTGGCTTGCAAGGTGTTGAGGGCGGGATTCTACTGGCCCACCCTCAGGAAAGACTGCATGGACTTTGTGAAAAAATGCAAAAAATGTCAAGTGTTTGCTGATTTATCTAAGGCACCGCCAAAGGAGCTGGTAACGATGAGCGCCCCATGGCCCTTCGCCATGTGGGGGGTGGATCTAGTAGGGCCTTTTCCGATCGCCAGGTCGCAAATGAAGTTTATATTGGTAGCGGTGGATTATTTCACTAAATGGATTGAGGCCGAGCCCCTGGCCAAAATAACCTCTGCGAAGATAGTCAACTTCTACTGGAAGCGAATTGTTTGCAGGTTCGGGATCCCAAGGGCGATCGTATCCGACAACGGGACCCAGTTTTCAAGCAACCAAACTAGAGAATTTTGCAGGGAAATGGGTATACAGATGAGGTTTGCCTCTGTGGAGCATCCGCAAGCAAACGGGCAAGTGGAATCTGCAAACAGGGTAATCCTCCGTGGATTAAGGCGACGGCTCAAGGAGGCTAAGGGAGCCTGGCTGGAGGAACTCCCGGTGGTGCTATGGTCATACAACACCACTGTGCAATCCACTACAAGGGAAACCCCCTTTAGAATGACCTATGGGGTTGATGCTATGTTGCCAGTGGAGATTGACAACTTCACATGGCGAACCCAGCCAGATTTTGAAGGGGAGAATCAAGCCAATATGGCGGCGGAGTTGGACCTTTTGTCGGAAACGCGTGACGAGGCGCACATTCGGGAAACAGCGATGAAGCAGCGCGTGGCGGCAAAGTTCAACAGCAGGGTTCGCGTCCGAGATATGCAGGTCGGCGACCTGGTCCTCAAGTGGCGATCGGGAGCCCCGGGAAACAAGCTCACGCCTAACTGGGAAGGGCCCTACCGCATTATTAAAGTTCTTGGTAATGGGGCCTATCACTTAGAAGAGCTTGATGGAAGGCGGCTACCTCGGTCGTTCAATGGTTTGAGCTTGCGTTACTATTATAGTTGATCGCAGGCGAGAAAGCGAACAAGGCGGAGTCGCCGGAGCCAGATATTTTTGAAATTTTCTGAAAAGTGTTTTCAAATTCTCCAATGTATTGCAATAACAAAGCGTGCTCTTTTTCTCCGAAAGAAGTTTTTTAATGAGGCGCTCCATCAATAAAATAAAACGAAAATTCACGAAATTCGTGTCCAAAAATTCCAGGGATTCCCTGACGATCGGAATTGCCGATCGACATAAAGAATTACGGCGATCACTAAGTGGGACAGGCTTGATCCCCAAAAGGGCCTGCTGGAACCCTGAAGGTGGCGGCGATTCCACAAATGGCCTTTGACGCCTGGGAATCACCCCCCGGAAAGTCTGACGTGATCACCGGTCCCGTAAACGATGTGCTGGATAAGTCTCGCCAGAATACGACGAGCACCGTTAACTAGGCAAAAGTCTTGGGACTCCCAAATGGCCATTGGGATCCAATCATTGTAAGCCCCGAGCGGGCAAAGCCCCGGGCGAAGCCCTCGAGAATGGAGGTCGTTTCTTCCTTTGGGGGAAACGTCTAAAGTCTTGGTGGTGGAATACCAAGCAACAAGTCCTAGTTAAAATTAATGCACGAAGTCGTTAGGCGTAATTCAATCATATGACGCGTGAAAAAATAGCGCAAGATATAAGGTCGGCGAATGAATAAGGTGGAAGGCGAGTGCTTGGACATTCAGGATGTTGAGTATTGTATTACTCCGGCGTGGTGGGGCGTTAAGCTATGAAATTCATTCATGGAATTCATTCTTAAATTTTTCAAGCAATAAGAAGGCGGCGACCAAAAAATGTACGGCGAAAGTATTCCAACATGATTTACAAAATATCCAACGGCGATATGAAAAGCTATGGCGAAGGGTTGCTTAAACATAGATGAATGGCGGAAAAGTACACTACAAGGGGATAGTAAAAGCTAAATGACTTAAAAATTACATTATTCATTGTTTTCTTCTTCTTCCTCTTCCTCTTCTTCTTCAGTCGCTGTCCAGAGGTGTTGGTCAATCAGGGGAGGATCGTCAGGACCAACCAGTCCTTCAGCGGTTATCTCTTTCATTACTCCCATGGCGCTAAAGTCAAAGTTCGGGTACAAATGTTGGGCCTGATCTTTGGCGAGGTAGAAACCGCGCTCGCGGTTTTCAAGGGCAATGTCAGCAGCTTGTTCCCTCGCCTCAGTGGCTTTGGCTTTCTCCGTCGCCAGCTCGTCCTCGAGCACTTTGATTTTTGCCAGCTGGGAAGCAATCTCGGCATCTTTCGTGGCGAGGGCCTCGGCGTGAGCGCCGGTTGTTTTCTTGATTTCCTCAGATGTGGCCTGCATCACCGCCTCCATGTCAGACCTCGCCAGGGCCAGGGACTCGGCAGACTTTTTCTCTTGCTCCGCCAGCGCCTTCTTCACTAACTCCAGCTCAGCGCGCAATGTTGTGAGCTCCGACTCCTTAGCAACCAGCGCTTCGCCGCTGGCGATCAGGTCCTTCTCAGTTTGCTCTTTTTCCTTTTTGCAAGCTTGAAGACTTGCATCAAGGTCATCCGCTTCTTCCTTCATCAACGCCAGCTGCTCCTCCAGTTCGCCGATTTTAATTCCCGCCGAGCCAATCAACTTGTCGGTTAGAACTTTGTCTTTTCCTGCCTGCGTCGCCAGTTTGTCGAAGCGCTTTTCCCAAGCAGCGACGGCTTCTTGATGTTGAGCGCTCTCGGCCTTCAACCGCTCGGCTTCGGCGGTGGCGGCGTTGAACTTCTCAAACGCATGGGCAAAGATGCACCCAGCGCGCAGGAGACAAGCAAGAGTTTCCTCCTTGGTTTCATTAATGCCCCGACTCAAGACTTCTTTCTCTATGACTTCGCGGTTGAGGCCGATAAGCAAGAATTCGGAAGGTTCAATGGCGTTGGGAAGCATGTGGAAGTAGTTGGAGGAACCGCTCTCTTTACCAGGAGCTCGCTCGATCTGGGTAGCGGCGACATCAGAAGATCCCTCTTCGCGGCGAGGTGGAGAAGACGCGGGGCACCCATCATCTGTTGGGGGTGGGCTAGGAGGTGCGTCCTGGCGAGGGGGGGACTGGGGGGTTTTATTTTCTTTCATGTTCTCCCCGGCAGGAGCATCAGACGACGCCGCGGCTGTTGTGACATTAGCGGTGGCAGATTTCTCAACGGCTGAGGGTTGGGAGATGTTGGCGATTGTGTCAGCAGTTGGCGACTGATCAACAGGGGTAGTTGTAGCACCGGCAGAGGTAGTTGTAGCGCCGGTGGAAGCAGCTGTAGCGCCAATAGTAGTGGACTTGGCGGCGGCTGCGGAGGCCACGTCCGCGGTAGTAGATTTGGGGGCCGGAGGCTTTAGAAACACTTTTGCCTTTAGACGCAGCGGCAGTGGTGGGCTGAGCGCCATGGTTGGAAGGGCCGGCGACGGAGGAGGCTTTGACCAATTTTCTCCTCTTAGGGGCTTTGGCACCCTCACCTTGGTTCTCGGCGCCGCCCCGCTTTTTCACGTCGCCCTCAGCGTTGAACTTTGGGGAAAAGCGAGCCATTCTCCTCTCGCGGGCTTTCAGGAGTTCGGCGTTTGTGAAGTTCATATCTTCTGCAACAATGAAAAAACATCAGTAACAACATAAGAGGCGAGAAAGAAAATGTCGATAATAGAAGTAAGCCATGGACGACCTAAGTATTTGGGAGTCCTTGAGGAGCCAGCGCCCTCAAGGACTGTTGAGCAGTCAAGGATGGGGAGTGGGGCAAGGAGATTCAGAAAAGCTTTGTCGTTGGCGGACAAGGATTCCTCGAAAGGATCAGTAATCCCATTAGGCTTTTCCGTCCAGTAAAGAGGGAAAAGGGCGGTCCCGTCCCTAAGGGTGAAGGCCTCCGGATAGGCGGGGTGAACCGCCACGCGAAAGTACTTCCGTGCGAAGGAGGTCTTCGCGTTACTTTTGTGGGGATTCAGGCACTTCCGGCCGGCCCGGGCCTTTAAGGAAATCCATCCTTTGTTTTTGATGGATTTGGGGTCAACATCGTAGAGGTAGAAGAAAGTGGTGGGGGATGGGGCGATGCCAACCGCGGCGCATAAGATTTCAAAGCATCGAATGAAGGCCCAAGCGTTGGGGTGAAGTTGGCAGGGCGCCGCATTGATGTCGCGGAGGACGGTTTGGACAAAAGGCGAAAAAGGGAGCCTGATTCCAAGCTCGCTAAACATGTATTCGTACGCAAAGAAAAAGTGAGATCTCTTTACGTCGCCGTCTAGCTTGTGAGCCCAGGGGCGGTCCTCAGGAAGGCAAATCCAGATCCTGAGTTTGGCGTTAAACTCGTCGTCATTAGACAAGCCACCCAAGGAACCCACGAATTCCACGATGAGGTTGCTATCTTGGAAGATGGAAGGTTGGTCTATGGCCTCATGTTTGGGGGCTACTTGGACTGGAAGGGGCAGAGTGGCGAAGGTTTTTAGCCGGTAAGTAGGGATCTCCGGGACCTCTAAACGGGGGCCGCCGGCTGCGGTGGAATCAGGGTCGCTTTCGGAGGAGGAAGTGGAGTGATTAGGGGAGGTAGGGTTTGAAGCCATTTTAGAAACCAGCGAAGTGAAAGACAGGAGAAGATGAGTATGTATATGATGCAAAGATAAGGGCAGTAAGACTCACCGGAGTAAGATGTGAAGAGTGGGTAGCGAAAGGGGTGATAAGCGATGGCTCCGGAACGGAAGTTGGCAGAAGGAGTCTGGTAAGCGATTAGGGAGGTAAAGAGGGGTTTCGGAAAGGGATGATTGTAGGGAAGAAGGGTTTTTATAGGGAAAGGGGGGAGTCTGGAAGGGTGACGCGTGTTGGACGCGTGTGGAAGGTTGGAAGTCATGATGGTTTTTGGGGAAGTGGGTTGCGTGTAATGGGGAGTTATTGCGCACGATGGGACGGTTATGAAAAGTGAAGTGACGTTTCCGGAGAAAGAGGGAAATTGATGTAATTGACGCATCACGTGGGGCAGTTGAGGATTCGAAGGGTTTTTGAAATAGGGGAAAGCGCGAAAGGCCTCGCCACTATAATAGCCAAACATCATCGCCCGATAGGTGATACCAGCAACAAAGTTTAGTCGCTCGCCGGGAATACTGCCAATCAACGTTTGGGTGATCGGCACGTGACCAATGCCTGCCACCTTTCCCGCCGGTAGACGATCATGCACCTGTTCCAGCTGACCGCCAGTACGGAGCGATCGCTCTCGCCGCTTGTGGACTTGTGGACTTGTCGGCTCAGGTCGCTCGCCGCTTGTGGACTTGTGGACTTGTCAGCTCAGGTTGCTCGCCAAGTTAGTGGACTGGATGACTAAAGATGCTAGTTTCCTGTTGCTCATGCCATGTTGGCGACGTAGTTTGCTTTTCTTTTCTTAAGCCATGTTGGCAGCTCAAATCCCAGTGTATTATAGGACATATGTAAAGGCATTTAAAAGACACACTTAGCTCTCATACTTCAAGCTCGGTGTCTTGTGGACTAGTGGACTGGGCGAGCCCCTAGAGGGGCAACGCCTAGCATGTAGCCCGCCCCGGGGCAGGGCCCTAACCTTAAGATGGGCCTTGGCTTCGAAGGCCCAATTGGCCCAAGAGATAGTGCCCAAACTCTATAAATAGGGGGGAGTTACCAATTGTGGAGGACCTTGGCTCATTTGATGAAATCATACATGAAATTCAGCATTCTCTCTCTCATTCTCATTCTCTCTCTAGCACAATTCTCCACTCTCTAGGTACTACCTTTCTTCAATGTTCATTGCTAGAACACTTTTAAAAACCTTATCATAATTCTTTTCGGATTGAAGAAGTTTTTCATAAACAATTTTAAGATTCACAAAGAATTACCTCTTCAGAATCATCATCTTCTTATTACTGATCATCATCACATGTTTAACTGGATATCAGAGAAATGTTGGCTTTCTCAGCATCTTCTTTTTCATGCTTTTGGATGATTCCTCATCTCTATTCTCCTAGGTAGGAATCAGTATCGACTTCTTCCTAAATTAAGATCATCATGCCAACATTGTAAGATATTAGTTTTATAAACTCAGGCACATCCAACATATTTTGTGTAATTATGAGAAAAAAAAATCATTAAAAATATGTGGTTTTTAATTAATATTTTGGTTTTCGCCAATTGCTGGATGGAAGATATTTTGCAAATTTTTTATCATGGACTTTACAATGTTCCTTTTTAACTATAACAAATGCCAATATTATTAAATAATTTATCAATCGCCTATTATGCCTTTTTTTAATAAATAATTTTAATAATTAATATTAGGAAAGAAGTAAACAGACAAACTTACACTTTAGGAAATAAGTAATATAAGTGAGGGAGTAGTCAATAGATGATAGGAACCTTAGCCAACAAATTTAACTAGCACAATAATACTGCTAGAATTTCCAATAGTTCTAGTTGAACTTTGGTTATTCCTGTTAGGTGGTACACACATGGACCTATAATATATGCATCATCGCACTTGGACCTAGAACTATATGTACCATTTGCACAATCGTGTTATGCATCCCCTAATGTTTGTGTACGTCAATATACACATGTCAAATGGATAAAAAGATCAGTATCAACATTGATATGAAATTATATTATTAAACTGTTCAATCGCTAAAGTTGCACTTTCAAATACTAAATTAGAATGGGTCTATGTTAAGCTTAATCCAAATGGAAAAATATATTGTGATTAAATTGTATTCCAAATTGTTTGAACTTATACAGTGGTGAACAGTCGAAACAAGAGGATCAGATTAGATGTTGTAGAGCCTTGATGCAGACAAAACTTTATCAGACAGTGCATGTCTTCAGCTTAGACGATGCTCCATCGGACGACTCCTGCAATTATTCGTTAGCAAACGACATAACACATTTCAGAGTACAGGATGCATACCAATACTCTCTCTTAGATAGGTGAATTTGTTTTCAATGAGAGGTTTGGTAAATATGTCTGCAAGTTGATCATCAGTGTGCACATACGATATGTCTATATATATGTCATTTGACAACATGATCCCTTATGAAGTGATGTTTGATTTTAATGTGCTTGGTTCTTGAATGCTGAACTAGATTCTTGGTGATATTGATGGCACTTGTATTATCACATGGTAATGGAGTATTGTGCTCTTTGATGTTGTAGTCTTCCAGTTGATGTTTGACCCAGAGAAGTTGAGTGCAACAAGAACCAGCTGCAATGTATTCAGCTTTCTCAGTAGATAAAGAAATGGTGCTTTGTCGTCGACTCGTCCAAGAGGTCAGGCATTGTCCAAGGAAGTGACATCCTCCACTGGTGTTTTTTCTTTCAATTCTATATCCAGCATAGTAAGCATTACAAAATCCTCTTAACCTGAAATCATCACCTTTCTCGTACACAAGACCAGGATTAGTAGTACCTATCAAATACCTAAATATTCGCTTAACAGTGGAAAGATGTGATTCTTGAGGATTTACCTAAAATCTCGCACAAAGACAAACTCTGAACATAATTTCTAGTTTGTTGGATATGAGATATAGTAGAGACCTAATCATGCCTCTATATTTTGTTGCATTTACAGGTGAACATTGATCATTCTTGGTTAGCACTGACCCATAATGCATAAGAGTTCTCATCTTATTAGATTTTTTCATGTTGTATTTCTTGAGCATATCCTTGATGTACTTCGTCTGGTGGATGTAGATCTTGTCTTTCTCTTGTCTTATCTGTAGGCCTAGAAAGAACTTCAACTCGCCCATGATGCTCATTTCAAATTCACTTTGCATGAGCTCTGATAATTCCTTGCACAGTTTGTCATTTGTTGCACCAAAGATGATATCGTCCACATAGAGTTGGACAAGGATGAAGTCATCTTTTGATTTTCTTCTGAACAAGGTGTTGTCTATCTTTCCTCTTGAGAACCCATTCTCCATGAGAAAGTTGTTGAGTGTATCATACAATGATCTTTGAGCTTGCTTTAGACCATACAATGCTTTTTGTAACTTGTAAACATGATCTTGTGCAAACGGTTCTTCAAAGCCTGGAGGTTGTTTTACATAGACTTCTTCTTCAATAAATCCATTCAGAAAGGCACTTTTGACATCCATTTGATAGAGCTTTATGGAGTGCTAACATCAAAACGTCAGTAAAATGTGAATGACCTCAATTCTGGCTACATGAAACATCTCAGTGTAGTCAATCCTGTAAGATCAAGGTTTGATCAGTGGTTGCATCTCTATATTTTGATGATTACAATTAAGGTTTGTGATGATGAACAATTGTGGTACCCTAACGTTTGTCTTTTTAAGTTGTGACAAACAGGTTCTGAATCTGACCCAAGCCTATTCGTTCAGAAGAAGAAGAACCAAGGGTTACTAAAAAGAGAGCTCTTCATTCTACCATGTTCGTTCTGAACAGTGGCAAAAGCTTCAGAAGCTCTGAAGATGGAAGCTCTCAAGAAGATCTGAAGAACTCAAGTCAGAAGTTCTGAAGGCCAGATGTTCCAGTGGAACGGTCCAGATGCAGAAGACTCAAGTTCTGAAGACTTACAAGAAGTTGGTTCTGAAGACCCAAGCTATTCTAGCTCTGACGATCAGAAGTTCTGAGGAACTTGTTCAGAAGCAGAAGTTGCACGGTCAGAGGAATCCAAGCTCCAATCTGACGATGATCAGAAGCTTCATCAACGTTCATCTGAAGCTCCTTCATCTCAGTCAACTGGTGAAAAGACAGGTCATTATCACAGTACAACGTCGTACAAATCTCAGTCTGTCCGCCACCTACCTTGTACAGCCTAGCAGTCTGATATTACAGAATTGCCACTTCAACGGATAAAACCCTAGCAACGGCTACATCACAAGTCTTGGAGTATATAAAGGCTGAAGAAAGAAGAAAGAGGTTAAGAAACTTTGCTGAAAATATTCAACATATACGAACCATTCTCTTAGCATTATTTCTTCATTGTTCTTAAACTTCTGAGTTTACTATTCGCTTGTTAGAAGCACTCTTTGTAAACCCGAAATCTTTTACATCATATTGTAAAGTTCATCAAGAGACCAAGGTTGGTCGGATCTTGAGAGGACTGAATCAAGGCTGATTCAGTATTTAGCTAGTCTTAAGAGGATCGATAGATCAGCTTCTTAAGAGGATACTAGTGAGAAAATCAGTGTATTGTTAGTCACTTAGCAGGTTCCAAAGTGCAGTTGTAACACTCATTGATTTTAGTGGATTGCCTTCATCAGAAGAAGGAAGAAATCACCTTCACAGGTGGACTGGATTAGCTTGAGCTTTTATCTCAAGTGAACCAGGATAAAATACTCGTGTGCTTTACTTCCTATCTTTCAGCACTTAGTTTTTATCTTTGAGTTTTGAAAAAGCAGAAAAAGTATATCCAAGATTCAAAAACTCTATTCAAACCCCCCCTTTCTAGTGTTTTTCGCACCTTCAATTGGTATCAGAGCTCCGGTTCTGATTTTAACACCTAACAGTGTTCAGTGATCCAGAACCTTGTGTGAAAAACAAGCAATGGCCCAAGCCAATACTTCCGCTGACAACAATAACAACAACAATCAACTCAGAGCACCAATCTTTGATGGTGAAAAGTTTGAGTACTGGAAAGATAGAATAGAATGTTATTTCCTTGGCACTGACCCAGATCTCTGGGATATGGTCATTGAAGGCTATACTGATCCAGTAGATGCTTCAGGAGTGAAGATCCCTCGTTCTGAAATGACTGACGCTCAGAAGAAGCGTTTCAAGGATCATCACAAGGCGAAGTCCATGCTATTCAGCTCAATATCATATATTGAGTATGAGAAGATCTCTGACAAAGAAACTGCTAAATCCATCTTTGACTCCTTGGTCATGACGCATGAAGGAAATGAAGAGGTCAAGGAAACCAAGGCTCTTGCTCTCATACAACAATATGAGCAGTTTAAGATGGAATCTGGTGAAACCATTGAGGAGATGTACTCGAGGTTTCAAACTCTGATTGCTGGAATCAGAGTGCTAAACAAGGGCTACTCTACTGGTGATCATGTCAAGAAGATTATCAGAAGTTTGCCTAAAGAGTGGAGAGCTTTTGTCACTGCCCTGAAACTCTCCAGAAATCTGAACTCTTTGAAGTTAGAAGAGCTTGTGAGTCATCTCAGGAGCCATGAGATTGAACTCAAAGGAGACAAGCCTCAGAAGAAAGACAAGTCTATTGCTCTTAAGTCAAAGTCTGACAAAGCAAAAGCTTATCAGGCAGAAGAAGAGAACTCATCTGAAGAGCTATCAGATGCATCTGATGATGAAGAGTTGTCTCTCTTCACAAAGAGGCTAAGCAAATTTTGGAAGAACAGACATAGCAAGGGAAAAGGACCAAAGAGAAGCTCAGGAAAATATGAATCTTCATCTGGTCAGAAGAAATCATCTGGAAAGGAAGTCACTTGCTTCGAGTGCAAGGAATCTGGGCACTACAAGAGTGACTGTCCCAAGCTTAAGAAGGACAAGAGACCTAGAAAAGTCTTCAAGAAGAAAGCCCTCATAACCTTTGATGCAACTGATTCTGAAGAAGCTGAGTCAGAAGAAGATGAAGCTGTGGAGGCTCTAATGGCTACCACTAGCAGAGGTGCTGAAGCTTCAGAAGATGATTCAGACTCTGAAAATGATGATGAGGTATTCTCTGACTTTTCTCTATCTGAGCTAAGAACTGCTTTATCTGAAATAATGAAGAAACATGATATTTTGCTAAATAAGCATAAAGAGCTTAAGAAGAAATATGCCGCTAAAACCAGTTCTTCAGAAGTTCATGAGAAGTCAGTCTCTGAACTCATGGATGAAAACTATATTCTTATTAATGACAATGTTGTTCTTCGTGCTAAGAATGATGTGCTAGAAGATCAACTTGCATCATCTGATGTTAAGTATGAAACAAAATATGAGAAAGCGTTTCAAAAGTTCCTTGCAAAGGCATAAATAGAAGTCTTATGGCTTCAATGATCTATGGCATGAGCAGAAATGGGAACAGTGGTCTTGGCTACTTTCAATCCATGAAAGATGAGTCAACTGAGTCCAAACGCGAACCCTTGCATAAACATTTCGTTCCCGCTGGCACTGTCATTCCAGAAAAGGCTACACCAAAGATGGTGAAATCAAAAGGGAAATTTAAACTTGATATGTCTAAATATTATACTCAAGTTCCTCTGCATTATCCTCCTGTTGCACCCAAAGTTCCAAGAACTTCTGGGAAAACTAACAAGAAAGGACCCAAGATGTGGGTACCTAAAGCAAAAATTATTCCTGTTGCAGACATCTTATGCAGCTCAGTTAAGACACCTGTCATGGTACCTGGACAGTGGATGCTCGCGACACATGACGGGCACAAGGTCTATATTCCAAAAACTGACACCGCTTAAGTCAGGAGGAGACGTTGGATTTGGAGGAAACCAGAAAGGAAAAATTATTGGAAAAGGTTCCATAGGAGATGGAAAAACTCCAGTTATCAATGATGTACTTCTGGTGGAAGGATTATTTCACAACTTGCTCTCCATAAGCCAAATTGCTGACAAAGGTTACGATGTGATCTTCAATCAAACTGGATGCAAAGCTGTTAGTCAAACAGATGGATCCGTTTTATTTTCTGGGAAGAGAAAAAATGATATTTACAATATCAGATCCTCTGAACTACTATCTCAGAAGGTCAAGTGTCTCATGTCAGTTAATGATGAGCAATGGATCTGGCACAGACGCCTAGGACATGCAAGTCTCAGAAAAATTTCTCAACTTAGCAAGCTAAATCTCGTCAGAGGATTGCCTCATCTGAAGTATTCATCAGAGGCTCTATGTGAAGCTTGTCAGAAGGGTAAATTCACCAAGAAGCCTTTTAAAGCAAAGAATGTAGTATCTACAACAAGGCCCCTTGAGCTACTTCACATTGATCTCTTTGGACCAGTGAAAACTGAATCCATTGGAGGAAATAAGTATGGGTTAGTCATTGTAGATGATTATAGTAGGTGGACATGGGTAAAGTTCCTAAGGCACAAAGATGAAACACATACTGTGTTTACCAACTTCATTACCCAAGTTCAGAAGGAGTTTCAATCTTCCGTGATTACTTTCAGAAGTGACCATGGTGGAGAATTTGAGAACAAAGCTTTTGAAGATTTATTCAACTCTCAAGGAATCTCTCACAACTTCTCTTGTCCTCGCACTCCTCAACAAAATGGAGTAGTTGAAAGAAAGAATATAACTCTTCAGGAGATGGCACGCACCATGATGCAAGAATCAAGTATGGCCAAACACTTCTGGGCAGAAGCAATCAACACTGCTTGCTACATCCAGAACAGAATCTCCATTAGACCAATTCTGGAGAAAACTCCTTATGAGCTATGCAAAGGAAGACAACCTGACATCTCTTACTTCCATCCATTCGGAAGTACTTGCTTCATGCTCAACACTAACGAGCAATTGGGTAAATTCGATTCTAAAGCTTTAAAATGTTATTTTCTTGGTTATTCTGAAAGATCCAAAGGTTTTAGAATTTATAATATTATTCATCAAACTGTTGAGGAATCCATCCAGATTAGATTTGATGATAAGCTTGGCTCAGAAAAGTCAAAGCTGTTTGAAAGATTTGCAGATTTAAGCATTGACTGTTCAGAAGCAAATCAACCAATAAAAAGCCCAGAGGATGTTGCTCCAGAGGCTGAAGCATCTGAAGATTTTCCAACAACTTCTGATCCTCTTCAGAAGAAGAAAAGAATAGTTGCTTCTCATCCAGAAGAACTGATCATTGGCAACAAAGATGCTCCCGTCAGAACCAGGTCTATGCTCAAACCTTCAGAAGAGACTCTTCTGAGTCTGAAGGGATTTGTGTCTCTCATTGAGCCAAAATCAGTTGATGAAGCTCTTGAAGACAAAGGCTGGATTCAAGCAATGCAAGAAGAGCTAGATCAGTTCACCAAGAATGATGTATGGACCTTAATGCCTAAACCTAAAGGGTTCCATGTCATAGGAACCAAGTGGGTGTTCAGAAACAAGCTGAATGAAAAAGGAGAAGTAACAAGAAACAAGGCAAGACTGGTAGCTCAAGGCTACAGTCAACAAGAGGGAATTGATTACACTGAGACCTTTGCTCCTGTAGCAAGGCTTGAAGCTATAAGGCTACTGATTTCCTTCTCAGTAAATCACAACATCATTCTTCACCAGATGGACGTCAAAAGTGCCTTCCTCAATGGCTACATTTCAGAAGAAGTGTATGTCAAGCAACCTCCTGGCTTTGAAGATGACAAACACCCAGAGCATGTCTACAAGCTCAAGAAGTCACTCTATGGATTGAAGCAAGCTCCCAGAGCGTGGTATGAAAGGCTCAGTTCCTTTCTTCTACAAAATGAGTTTGTAAGGGGTAAAGGTGACAATACTCTCTTCTGCAGAACCTATAAGAATGACATTCTTATAGTTCAGATTTATGTTGATGATATCATTTTTGGTTCTGCTAATCCCTCCTTGTGCAAGGAATTTTCTAAGTTAATGCAGGCTGAATTTGAAATGAGCATGATGGGAGAACTTAAATACTTCCTGGGAATTCAAATAGATCAACGACCAGGAGTCACCTATATCCATCAGAAGAAGTACACCCTGGAACTTCTGAAGAAGTTCAACATGAGTGACTGCAACATCTCAAAGACTCCAATGCATCCAACATGCATTCTTGAGAAAGAGGAAGTTTCCTCTAAGGTTTGTCAGAAGCTCTATCGTGGAATGATAGGCTCTCTTCTTTACTTAACTGCATCTAGACCTGATATATTGTTTAGTGTGCATCTATGTGCTAGATTTCAATCAGATCCTAGAGAGACTCACTTAACTGCTGTTAAGAGGATCCTCAAATATCTGAAAGGAACCACTAACCTTGGCTTGATGTATAGAAAAACATCAGAGTATACACTTTCAGGTTTTTGTGATGCTGACTTTGCTGGAGATAGAGTGGAAAGAAAAAGCACTTCTGGAAGCTGCCATTTCCTTGGATCAAATCTTGTCACGTGGTCAAGCAAAAGACAGAACACAATTGCTCTATCAACTGCTGAAGCAGAATATGTCTCAGCTGCCACATGCTGTACACAAACCATATGGATGAAGAATCATCTAGAAGATTATGGGTTGTCTCTGAAGAAGGTTCCTATTTATTGTGACAACACAGCTGCTATCTCACTCAGCAAGAACCCCATTCTACACTCAAGAGCAAAGCATATAGAGGTAAAATATCATTATATTCGTGATCATGTTCAGAAGGGCACTCTATCACTAGAGTATGTTGATACTGACCATCAGTGGGCAGATATTTTCACTAAGCCCTTAGCAGAAGATAGGTTTTTATTTATTCTTGAAAACCTGAACATGGATTTTTGTCGTGAGTAAGGTTTTCTTCAGAACTTTTGACCATGGTACCTCTGAAGTCATCAGATGTTACCTCTTTCAGAAGTTACTCGATCAGAAGCACTTAACCCACTGGTTAAACTTCTGTGGTAGACAACAATACACATGTCACTTCATTTGTGACATAGTTCCTTGAGTCGCGTGGTATATCTGCTATAATGATGGTGTCTACTCTCCTCTACTATGCTATTTTCAGACTATATACTTTATAACCGTTGATTTTGCCTTTAATTTCTTAGAAAAACTGTCAACGGTTACCATTAAACCCACAATATACACTATCACACACGATCTCCCACTCACTTACATTTACGGTTTTGAAACTCCCGTGTGCATTGCATTCATTCATACTTCTCCCTCCAACATTTCCCCTTTCTCTGAACCCTAAAACCTCATCCTCTAAGAATCATGGGTAAATCAAGGAAACCTAAGGCGAATGTTTCTGCTGCTACCACACAAACTGCCAAAGATCAGGAGAAGCAAAGATTCGAGGAAGCTCAGAAGATTCTGAATGCACCAAATGTAGTCACCTGTGCAAAGAAAGTGGAAGAACTGAATGTGTGCTGCGAAGCAAGAGTTGATTTTGATAATCTTGCTCAACAAGGGTTTGATATCAGGAACCAAGTCGAGTTGCAAGGATGGTCTGGGTACTTCAACAGGCTCGTTGGTCCAATCTATCACAAATTGGTTGTCGAGTTCTGGAAAAATGCAGTGTGCAATGACTACTACGTCGTCTCCCATGTACTGGGCAAGAAAATTGTGATCTCTGAAGAATCTATTGCAAAGCTGCTGGGTATGAAGTTCCAGGAGGGAAAAAGGATCAAGAATGTTGAAGCAAATGTTGCTGGAATGAGGACCGTTGTCAACAAGGCGCTCTATGATAACTGGTCTTACGAGAAAACCAAGTACAGCTTTAAGGACTTGAAGTCTGAGATGAAGATTTGGCAAAAGATCTTCATGCACTGCATTCACCCTAGAACTGGAGGAACTGATTACCTGAATGCAACTCAGAAGGTAATCATGTACTACATTTCAACTGGTGAGCTTATATGTCTGTCATTCCTTCTTTTCAATTATCTGAAGGAGTGTGTGGAAAAATCAAGGACCACAACTGGTTCTGAGAACAAGAGATTCATCTCCTACATTCCGTATGGAAGGCTACTGTCAGATATCTTCGTCCAAAACAAGCTTGTTAAGACTCTATCAGATCTTGAACTTCACGAAGATCTGGCCACGATAGTTGGTGATACCCTCAATGGCACAAAGTTAAAGAAAATGCAGATCATTGAGAAGATCAAAGTAGCTCCCAAAGAAGACACTTCTGATGAAGTTCGTCAGAGGAATTACCCCATTGATGACTTTCCTATTTGGTCCAAGAAGGACAATCCAGCATGCATTCTGGAATATGTAAGGATGCTCAGAAGACAAGGAGATCCTATCACCCTTACAGAATTCGTTAACACCCTTCCTGAAAGTCCTCCTAAGCTGACTACCAGGAAATCCAGAAGAGCAACAAGCAGCAAGCCCTCAGATCCTAAGGGCAAAGGGATTCTGATAGAGGAACCTGCAAAGAAGAAGGCTGCTTCCAAGACCGTGATCATCAGGGAAGCATCTTCTGAAAGGTCTCTGAAGAGAACCTCAACTCAACAACAACAAATGTCTGATTTTGAAAGCTCAGAAGACACATGGGAAGACTTCTCAAGTGAGGAAACTGAAGATGAAGACAGGCCTCTGGCTAAGAGACGCAAAATCATTCTTGAGGAAGAGGAAGATGAGCAGGATGACCATGAGATCATCCAGAATGTAATTCAGGGTATAAGAGACTCCTCAGAGGCTGAAGAATCCACAGATTCTGATGAGGTACACTTGGTAAGAAGAAGAAAGCTGCCTCTGAAAGGTCCCCTTCAGCAGAAAGAGACAGTTGCAGAACAAGCTTCTGAATCTGCTTCAGAAGTACAACGTGAAAGAAGATCTAAAAGAACTTCTGATCCAGCAAGGGCTGTCCAACTCACCAGAACCTCACCTATCAGAAGCCATGCTAAGGTAATTACTGAAAGCATTAATTCTGATTCTACTTTAGTAGTTGTACCTGAACAACCCCTGCCTATATCTACTTCCATGCCCACCTTAACCCAAACAGCACCCACTCAACCTGAAACACAAACTCAAACACAAGCTGAACCTCAAGCTCCTACTTCAACCATCCAAACAGCTACCACAGACATTCCTTCCATTCCAATTTACACCTCTTCCACATCCATCCCAACTGAACCAGTACCTCCCTTAAATTCCTTCATTCAAGGCATTATTCAAAGTGAGGCAACTCTAAAGACCTTAGTTCAGCAATTCACTTCCAAGCCAGCATCTACTCCACACACCTTTCTCATAACCCAGACTGGTGAGATCCCTGCTGAGAAAGAGAAGGAAGATGATGATGTCCAAATCCTTGAGCCGCCTTTCAATGTGAAGCCTCTTCAACAAATTGCTTCCAATTTTGAAGATCGGATTCCAGACGCTGCTGAGACCTCCTATGTATCCTTGTCCAATTACTCAGCAGCCAACTCACAGGATCTGAGTTTCACTTCACCTGAGAAGACTGTCACCTCAAGGCAAAGGCCAGATACTATCTCTGAAGCTGAGCATATGGATGAATCAGATCACTCAGGCGTCGAGAAGGATCATGAGATTGATTCCATTCCTACTGAACACATGGAAGAATCAAATGCTTCGAGCTCCAATGCTGCCAGAACTCCTCAGCCTGTTCTGACCCTGGCCACCTCTTTCCTCCCTCAGAGTCTTCCTTAACTCATTCAGGAGTTTTCTGCAGAAGCAATCAGAAGGGTGAACTGGCTGTATCAGTTAACTGATAATCAGTTTGATGCTTCTCTTGTTGATAGTCTATGGTCTGCATTTGAGAGTTGGTCAGAAGGCAAAGGTTATGAACTTCAGAAGCAGCTTAGTAGGGAGAAAAGACTCAGAGTTCATGATGCATCTGAGAGGGCCTATGAGCAGAGGCAGAGAGTGCTGCACAAGGTGTGTGAGCCTCTGAGACGAGCTATGGCTGAAAGATCATGTGTTGTCTCTGAATGTACCTCAGAGGATGTTGAGATGGTTTCAACAGAGGAAGAAGAAGAAAGCACAGATGGTATAGTTATTCTGGAAGATGCAGATGCTGATGAGGTTCTGAAACAAGGGCCGATTCACGTTGATACTGTTATAACTTCAGAAGCTGAAGCTGCCACTCATCCACAAGCATCAGATGTTCCTCCCTCTGCTCCAGCTCCAGAAGTTGCCGTTTTAGCTGCCCGGATCGACAGGATTCAAGATGATCAGCAGCGATTGTTTCAGATGGTGAGCAACAAGGACAAGTTCAGACTGAGCAAAGCAAGCAGATTGCAGAATCATCAAGCAAAATGGAGGCCATCATGAAGTATCTAATGGAAAACCTTCCCTCCTCTTCCAAGCCATGATTCCTCATCTCTATCATGCATACATTTAATTGTTATGACCGCATTTATTTTATGCTGACTATGTTTAATTATTTCTTATCTGATTCAATGCACCGTCCATTTAGTAACTTACATGCCTTTATGATTTGATAAGTTTTCTGCATGTTTTTCTGTTACCTTTTCTCCTTATAATCTTCGCCATCCTTCCTCTTCATCACAAAGCAATTCACGACATCATTCTGTTTCATTACTCCTTGTTCAAGAATGACTTCTGTCGATTTGATTTCTGAACTCAAGACTTTGGTATTTGACCAAGTCTTTCCATGGAGTGTTAATCTTTCCTCTTCTGAGATCTCTCAAGCTATTGAGAAGATTGAGCATCTTCTGACCTGTTGGCTCACCTCTCATCAGACTCTCTGTCTTCAGAACCTTCAAGAAGTTCTGACTGACCTCCTCCGTCTGACCAATCGTCGGAAGGACGTTGAAGATCAATTCCAGGGCATTTGCATGCTTCTGGAATATGAAGCAGATAACGATGTAGCGGATCCAGAGGCGGTCCAGGAGAATGTGGCGTTGAAGGAGGAGCTAGCAGCTTAGTTAGCCTCAATTAATCAGGACATTCGTCCCCTCCACCTTCACCTTCTCTCCATGAAGAATTCTCGAGCGTTCCTATTTATCTAGGATTAGTCTTCTTCATTCCTCTCTCTCCCTTGTACTTCTTCTCCGTTCAGTAATAATAAATATTTAGTTGCATCATTTCCTGTTATTGTTATTGTTGTCTGTGTTTTTCACTCTTTTTGATTATGACAAAAGGGGGAGTACATAAATTGGTTTTGATAAATTTTTATATTACATAAAACCAGTAGAGGAGAACAAGTATCAATACTTATAGCACATAGATATTGTCAAGCGTCTCAGATAAGGAATACATTTTGAACTAATCTTGCTTCTAACGCTTTATTCCAATTATATCTGAACAAGACTCTATGTCATTATGTGAGATACGCTAAGTTCTGAAACATCACTTCTGATGAGTATACATCTCTTCAAGGTAAATTCTGATCACATAACAGACTCGAATCTAGTTTCTTCACAAATCATCAAGTCATAGATTCAGGGAGAGTCAGGGGGAGACCCTTGCTCAGAATCAGGTTTTAACCCAGATTCAGAAAGAGCATTGCAAACCGTTACACAAGGATAAGTTTAATCTCTGATCCTTCTCTCTTGTGTATTCAGTTTACTGTGTAAAAATTGTCATCAAAATACTTGTTTGTCATCATCAAAAAGGGGGAGATTGTAAGATCAAGGTTTGATCAGTGGTTGCATCTCTATATTTGATGATTACAATTAAGGTTTGTGATGATGAACAATGTGGTACCCTAACGTTTGTCTTTTTAAGTTGTGACAAACAGGTTCTGAATCTGACCCAAGCCTATTCGTTCAGAAGAAGAGAACCAAGGGTTACTAAAAAGAAGCTCTTCATTCTACCATGTTCGTTCTGAACAGTGGCAAAAGCTTCAGAAGCTCTGAAGATGGAAGCTCTCAAGAAGATCTGAAGAACTCAAGTCAGAAGTTCTGAAGGCCAGATGTTCCAGTGGAACGGTCCAGATGCAGAAGACTCAAGTTCTGAAGACTTACAAGAAGTTGGTTCTGAAGACCCAAGCTATTCTAGCTCTGACGATCAGAAGTTCTGAGGAACTTGTTCAGAAGCAGAAGTTGCACGGTCAGAGGAATCCAAGCTCCAATCTGACGATGATCAGAAGCTTCATCAACGTTCATCTGAAGCTCCTTCATCTCAAGTCAACTGGTGAAAAGACAGGTCATTATCACAGTACAACGTCGTACAAATCTCAGTCTGTCCGCCACCTACCTTGTACAGCCTAGCAGTCTGATATTACAGAATTGCCACTCCAACGGATAAAACCCTAGCAACGGCTACATCACAAGTCTTGGAGTATATAAAGGCTGAAGAAAGAAGAAAGAGGAGAAACTTTGCTGAAAATATTCAACATATACGAACCATTCTCTTAGCATTATTTCTTCACTGTTCTTAAACTTCTGAGTTTACTATTCGCTTGTTAGAAGCACTCTTTGTAAACCCGAAACCTTTTACATCATATTGTAAAGTTCATCAAGAGACCAAGGTTGGTCGGATCTTGAGAGGACTGAATCAAGGCTGATTCAGTATTTAGCTAGTCTTAAGAGGATCGATAGATCAGCTTCTTAAGAGGATACTAGTGAGAAAATCAGTGTATTGTTAGTCACTTAGCAGGTTGCAAAGTGCAGTTGTAACACTCATTGATTTTAGTGGATTGCCTTCATCAGAAGAAGGAAGAAATCACCTTCACAGGTGGACTGGATTAGCTTGAGCTTTTATCTCAAGTGAACCAGGATAAAATACTCGTGTGCTTTACTTCCTATCTTTCAGCACTTAGTTTTTTATCTTTG